>NW_007730118.1:2637-132724 GCF_000696425.1 Galeopterus variegatus | reverse complement strand
CACATCTGCTGGTGCCTTGATCTCAGAGTTACCAGCCTCCAGAACTGTGAGAAATAAATTTCTGTTATTTATTAGCCACCCAATCTATGGCATTCTGTTATAGCTGCCGAAACAGACTAAGGTACCTGCAAAGTAAAGAAAATGGTGAACATCTCAACATCCCCAAAGAATCATTGAGGATTAGTGTGACTCTACTTTTGGAAAGCCCATTCTCTGGACAAAGTCCCAGATAAATGCAGTATGCACTGTATATTTCATCTCAAATGACCAGGCTTAAAGGCCCTTCTTTACACACAGGGACAAAATTCGGGGGAAAACAAATAATTTGGTAAATTATTTGTGCCATTCTGTGCCATTCTTCTAGGATCTAATTATATATCACTGGCACATCTTGTTGTCTTCAAAAGTTATATAACTAAGTATTATTATATTTTTCAAGTTTGTCTTCTCAATTTTACTGCTGAAAGTTTCTGAAAGGCAAGAACAATACCTTAAGGATCTTAACACCCTCACAGTTTTGAGTAGAGAACTACACACAAAATAAGATTTTGATATCTATCAATTGAATAAATGATTTAAAAACTATAGGTCTCTTTGCAGTTTTTTCTACAAGATCCAAGTATGATTTGTGTGTGTGTGTGTGTGTGTGTGTGTGTGTGCACGCGTGCACGCGCAAGAGAGAGAGAGAGAGAGAAAGAGAGACATTTCACACTTGGTAAATGAATAGTTTAGTCTTATTTACAGCAATTATTCTGACTAAACAGATAAATTCCAATCTTAAAACTCTTCCGATTAAACATATCTCAAATTTCTAATTGTGTCCAGCTAAGTTGTATTTTTGTTTCCGTTGATTAACCAATTAAATTATTGAATCACTATCAATAATTAAAATAAAAGATATCACTAATAATTCTGTGGCTCTTCAGAGGGTCACTGTCTTGTAACTATGGCTTTAATTTTTCTTGAGCCTCTCCAAGCCTTGCTTAGTCTAACTCTAGCCACTCAGCTCTAACATTCTGATTCCATTTGTACTAGTAAATCTGAGGAACGAGTTTAAAGTAGAAGATTACAGGTCATAAACGTTAAGGGCAGAGTAAGCTTACTTTTTACTACATACTCTGTTTCTGCAGCTTTTCTCTTCCTTTTACCGCCTTTCCCTTTCTGGCTTTCTGTTTTTAGTCAGCTGCTTATTTCAAGCACTCCCACCCCAATCTCCAGCGTTATGTCACAGAAATAAGCAATAAGGTGCACAACCCAAGGTCGAGTCTCAGCTCCCAGGAGACCTTGAGGAAGTCCCTCTCCCCACTGTAGCTCAGCCTCCTCATATGAACAAGGATGGCAGTGGCACCTCTGTCCCTTCCAAGTGTAAACAGAATGCTAAACTGTGAAACAACAGACACATGCAAGATTAGTATTACTACTATTAGCATTATTACCTACCTTTCATTTTTTAGGTTTATTGAGGTATAATTGACATATAAAAATTGCATACCTTTTATGTATATATCTTGATGAGTTTAGACATATTAAAGAGTACACATGTTGAAAAATCTAGACCCTTAAGTCATCTTTCTGCCTTCTCCCTCCCTAAATCTCATGGGTCATCTCCTCCTTCCTTTGGGCCTTGGGGGTCCCCAGACACACCTGACCCTTTCCTGGCACTCTGTCTCAGGCTTCCTCACTCTTTCAGCCTCTTTCACTTGCTTCTCCTGGAATGCCGTTTTTTAAAGGAACATCATGCACATGTGGCTTCGTGCCTTTGTCCTCACCCTTCAAACCATCTGTTACTTCCTCTGTGACTCATTGCTGGTACAAAGCAGGAGAAATCTCCTTGTTTCCCACAGCAACAAAACAGAGTAGACTAAAAATTTTCCCATCTTTCCCACCATCTCACACACACACACACACACACACACACACACACATACACGTGGAAGAGAGGGGGAATTAGGGCCAGAAGAGAAGAAAAAACCATGTGCATGTCTAGATATGAGGAGTGTTAAAGGAAGGACAACAGAAAAACAGCAATGAGGTGCACCCTTGGAGGTCAGGATTACTATGCGGTAAGGTTGTTTCAACTTGCTAGAAATCAGAGCAAAACATAAGAGATGGTCAATCACTGGTGATCAAAGAAATGCAAACAAAACACAACAAAACAAAAAGCGAAGATTTCACTTTACACATATGAGCCTAGCAAAATTAGAAAGCTGAACAATGCCAAGCACTGGGGGGGATTTAGGGAAACAGGAACCGTCTAAGAACTGCTGATGGAGGAACAGTTTGGAAGAGCCATTCTGGAGAGAAATCCAGTACTACTTAGTCAAATTAAGTATGACCCAGCAATTTCCCTCCTGTGTATATATCCCAGAGGAATGCTCATATACAATCGAAAGAGGCTGCTGACGGTAATACTGTTTGTGGGAGAGGGGAGTTGGAGGGAATCAGGGTGTGCATCACCAGCTGGATAAATGGGTAAAACGTGGATGTGCCGTGGAGAAGCACAGTCAAGAAAACCAGTGGGTTTGGTGTACACACAGCAACAAGAATAGATCCTAGACTGCAAGGCTGAGTGGAAAAAAACAGATAAGATTTGTTGTAATACACGAATATAAATCAACACAAATTTTATAATGCACTAAAATAAAAAAGATATACATAAAAACAAATTAAAATGATTGCCTGTAGGGGGAGAGTAATCAAATGAGGTATGAGGATAAAAGAAAATAAATGTATAAATAAATATCGGGAGGGGACCATATATAACCAATGCTGATAATGTGTCATGTACCAAGGAATGGGATTAACTCAACTCTCTGTACTTGTGAAAAGAAGTAGAAGATTTTAAGCATTGCCACCACACACACACAAAAAGATAAATATGGGAGACAATTTTCATAAATAAATAAATAGGAATGAAGTACCAATACATGCTATGACATGAATGCGCCTTGAAAACATCTGCTAAGTAAAAGAAGCCAGGCACAAAAGGCCACATACTGAGTGATTCCATTTATATGAATTGTTCAGAATAGGCAAACCCACAGAGACAGAAAGTAGATTAGTGATTGGCATGGACCTGGGAAGAGGAGTGTGGGGCCTCACTACTAATAGGAATGAGGCCTGTTTTGGGGTGATGAAAATGTTCTGAAATTAGATAGTGGTGATGGCTGTAAAATACTCTGCATATACTAAAAAACCCTAAATTGTACATTTTAAAAAGATGAATTGTATGGTATGTGACTTATTATCTCAATAAAACTGTTATTTTAAAAAGGAGGCCTGTTAAAAAAAGAAAGTATACTATATATCAGGTATTTGGTAAAGAGCATGAACAAATAATTTTCATGGAGTATGCTTTGGCAGTGTATATTCTGTGTTTTCCTTTTTCTACATGTGACATGGTCACTGATGTGCAGACTTATGATCCCATTGTCTGTGAGATCCTTAATCATTTTATATTAATTTTAATTAAGGTTTGACACTAAAGCAGTTTCAGCTTGCTCCTGAGATAAACAGTCTTTCCTTTAACAGAATAACCAACTCTCTGATTATCCCGAGGTTTTATTATATCTTACTCAACAGATTTTAGCAATGTCATATTCACAATAATAAATACTTCTTAATTTTAATGCCCTATCCTCAATCGTTCTTTTTACCTCCTTGACCTCATTTTTTGTGTATTTTTAGATGCCATTTTGTTGGGATCCCTGTAAAATCTAAAACTATAAAACTCCTAGAAACAAACATAAGGGAAAAGCTTCATGACATTAAACATGTCAATGATTTCTTAAATATGACGTCAAAAGCACAGACAACAAAAGCAAAAACAAACAAATGGGACTACATCAAGCATTAAAACCTTTGTTCAGGGGACTTAATCAACAAAGTGAAAAACAACCTATAGAATGGGAGGAAATATTTGCAAATCATGTGTCTGATAAGGGGGTAATACCCAGAATATACAAAGAACTACAACTCAACAACAAAAAGGCTAATAACCTGGTTTAAAAAATGGGTAAAGGACTTGAATAGACATTTCTCCAAAGACGATATACAAATGGCCAATAAGCATATGAAAAGACATTCAACATCACTAATCATCCTCAAATGAGATAAAATGTTAACAGTGAGTGAATCTGGGTGTTACGGGCTGAACAGTATCCTCTCAAAATTCATATGTTGAAGTCCTAACTTCCAGTACCCCAGAATGGGATTATATTTGTAGATAGGGCCTTTAAAGAGATAATTAAGTTAAAATGAGGTCATTAGAGTGGGTCCTAAACCAATACAACTGGTCTCTTTAAAAGAAGAGGAAATTTGGACAAAGACATGTACAAAGAGAATACCATGTGAAGACACAGGGAGAAGACAGCCATCTACAAGCCAAGGAGAGCAGCCTCAGAAGAAACCAACTCTGCTGACCCTTATTTTTGACTTCTAACCTCAAAAATCATGAGCAAATAAATTTTCGTTGAAGCCACCCAGTCTGCAGTGCTTTGTTATGGCACCTCTAGCAAACTAATGCACTGAGAAAAGGATATAGGGGTATCTGCTGTACTATACTGCAACTTATCTAATTACTTCCAAACAACAACAAAAAAGTGAATTGCTCCTGAACACCTTTTACACAACAGGCCCTGTACAAGGTACTGGTAACAAAGAGAGAAAACAAACAAGAATTCCTGGGCTCCTACCTTCACAGAGATCATACCTGCATTAGTTAGCTGTCTAGTGTCTCCATCTCCTCAATGTGGGTTTCCTGAGGGCAGTAACTGTTGGATTTTAATGGCAACACAACATTTGGAGTTGCTGCAGTAGTCTGGCTCCCCTGTGTGCATCTCCAGCTCAGAATACAATTCCTTTCTAATAACAAGTGGCTGTTAAATAATAAACAAGAATCAGAGAAAGCATTCACTGCGAAGAGTTACTGTACTCCGATCAACAAAATGTTTTTTCTGTGGGTCACCTGCTAGGACACAGACATTGCTTTGTTACAGAGAGTGAGTCCTTGTAATGAAATGCTATAATGAGATTTAAATCATGCTCTCTTCTTAATAAACATTCTTCAGAGTTTATTATGTGTTTCCTGTATTCATAGCACTTGCTCATAAGTTGCATCAGAGTTCTAAGCCTTTTCTAGAGGAGAACCCAGCTTTCAATTTCCTCAGCTTCCCCAGCTCACCGCCCCCAAGTTCAGGGGACGGCGGACAGTGGTAGCAGGTGTACCACAGCCCTGTAACTGCCAAGGCTAAGTTGCTCCATGTCACAGATGATCTGGTGAAGCCAGTCTTGTACTCCTGTCTTGTGCTATCCATTCATTCCTTGCTTGTCTAAGCCTTCTTCCCCCGAGATCACAGGCTTCCCAGAGGACAGGCACAATGTCTCCCAAACAATGGGCACTTTGAGGGTCTCACTGAATCTGTGACTGTGGCAGGCTACCAAAATGGTTCAAGTCACCTGAAAAGAGGGGTGGAAAGGCTGGCAATAACCTAGGATTGTTATTACTCTGGAGATGTCACTCAGCATCCTCAGGGGGAGGGAGGGAGCAGAAAGAGCATGGAGCACTTTGCACTGTGTAGGGCCTTCACTGACCTCTTTAGTGCTCAGTGAGGTGTGATGTGTGGTACTGAGCCACAAGAGAAGACTGGGAAAAGATGCAACAGTGGGCTTTTACAGGAAGAGAAGAAATTCAGAAAAACATGTTAAAAGGAGCTGGGTAGCAAAGAGAAGTCCATTTTCTTGGAAGAGAAAAAGTTACTAGGTTTTGTGAGCAAAAATAGGATATATTAAATCAATAAATTCAAGATGATATATATAAGTATACAAAATGTTGTGAAAAGTAGACAAGATTAGGAGACTGAACAACGTACACATTCTTGGGAGGATAAGAGTGAAGTGAGTCAATTATACAAGTGGATTTTGACTAAACATACAGATAATGACTGGACAGACCATGTATAAGTCCTGGCTATAGGCACGATATAGTACAGGAAGGAAGACAGAAGCCAGGATGAGAGCATCATGTGGTATTGCTACCTCCCACTTACGGGCAGGAGTTTGGGCATTAAATAAAAGATGAGATACAGAGGCGAAGTCTTGGATTGTAAATAAAAGGACTTGTACTGAACTGGACCTTAAGTTCCTGGAGGACAATGCACATGACTGGACCTTAGGTCGATCTGAATAAATAAATGCTCAGGATGCATGCTGGCTCAACCATTTCCTCCCTATTGCTGAAATGAAGGAGTCTCAAGGGGGTGAGGTAAGTGCTCTTATTTTGTTAGCTAGACACACATTTGTATAACTTCCCTGGTTATTTGAAAAGGAATTGGTTCTTCTAAAGACCCAATGTTAAGCCAAAATCAATCCTAGGACTTAATAAAGACCCATAAGACATTAATCCAAGACCAACAAAGTAATTCTGTAATCATAAATGCAACAGTGCTGTTGTAAAGAAATTGTATTCCTAGTGAAGTCTTCTAAACCAGAGCTGTCAGCTCCATCCTCTAGAAGATCTGAACAGTGTGTCAACTAACTAGTGGTTTCATCTTCAGGGAAGAGAGGTTATTCAAGGTCTCTCACAATCTGGCAAGAGTTTTCCTCTCTCTAAATTCACCTCCCAGCCCTACTTTGTTCTATCCAAACAGGGGTGTACACCATTTTTCCTGCTTAGAAAGCCTTCCCTATTCCCTGCTATTTAACTTGTTACCCATCCTTCCAGATCCATATTGACAGCTGCTCCAGGAAGCCCTTTCTTACTGTTCCTGTCCGCAGTGTCTCTTCCTTTTCTGAACCTCTAACACAAGCCTTCTCTTGTAGCCCACTTGTCATTTAGCACCATCAGTTTTCTAATGTGCTTCACCACCCCAAATGAGTGTAATGCCTTCTGGAAGGTAAGGGCCCCAACTTGTATCCTCACAGGTAACAGGTACTTCAGATGTTTATAATTTTGTGATTTTTTTTTTAGCACAAAAAGTGCATTCAATCTGTGCCCCTCAATCCATTCTTCACATATCAGCCAAAGCTATCTTAAAACTTTGACTAGATCACCTCCCTCCCCTCCCTCACCCCTCATTACAAACGCTTCATCATCTGTCCATTGCACTTACGTGTGATTCTACACTCCTTACCTTGCTTCAAAGTTTGTACAAGATCTCTTTCTTAATCTCCAACTTCATCTCTTGCCGCAATCCTCCAAACCAGCATTTGCCTTCCAGCCTATCATATCTGTCTTCTTACAACTCCTAAACATGCCAGGTTTTATCCTGCCTCAAGTCCCTTGCACAAGCTATTCCTGCTCAGCCTGAAGCGCTGCCTCTGTCTCCTCCCCTTCCCCAACCCACACTCACATAGCAGTTACGTGGCATGTCTTGGTGAAGTTCACCTGCCTGAGAAGCTTTCCTTGACCATGCCACCTGAAGTAACATTTCCACATTACTAGCCATCTCAGTACCTGATGTTTCCTTTATAACACTTTATCATTTATTTGTTCACAGCCTTATCAGCCCTCACCACCCTCACAAGACATAGAACATCTCTGAGCATGAAGTACATATCTTAGCAGACTAGGTGCAGTGTCGAGTAATTATTTGATTTACGTGTTGAGTTAATTAAAAGAGAAAACTCTAACTGAAGACATCTGAAAACATGTTCTAAATTCTTACTGTATGGAAGTGGTAGCTTACAAACATTAGTAATTCAGAGAGCTAAAGCAGGTGAGATGGAGTCAAGCTTTGGATGGACAGCATGAAGAAAAACTTCAGGGACAAGAGAAAAATTGTACAGAAAGGTCTGATGGACAAGATGAACAGGAAATTCATCTCTGATGCCAGTAATGCCTTTATAAAGAATGCATCAGTCCTCCACCAGATGGACAAATATTAAGAAGTCAGACAATACGAAGTGCTATGAGGTTACGGAGCTCCCCTTACCCTAGTGGGAGTGTAAAGTGGTATAACCACTTGAGTAACAATTTGGCATTTCTAGTAAAGCTAAATATGCACAGTCCTACAACACAACAATTTGATAATTATCAAACCTAGGGAAAGTCTCACACGTGTGTACTTAGGTGAGACATACACACAGGAGACAAACCAGGAGACATAACTAAGAATACTGATAGCACTGTTGGTTATTCATAAGGGAATGGTAAATAGTACACATCCACATAAGTGAAAATGAATGAACTATAGGAACAAACTTTCACATAGATGAATCTCAAGTAACATTGAGCACCAGAAGCAAAGATCACAGAAAAACATTCTTGCTTGAGGACATGTAAATAAATGTTCAAATTTAATAACAGTAAAGAATAACTGCAAATTTTAGGGCACTAGTTACATCTAGGAAGGGGAAGGGAAGGGAATGTAATCGGAAAAGGGCACATTGGGGGCTTCAGAAGAAGTGGTAGCATTCTGCTTTCATGCTAGGTAGAGGGTACACATTTTATTCTTTATACCTTACGTGTACATTATAACTACTCTTTTACATATGATAAATTAACTTTTTAAATATTAACAAACACTGATCGATCTATAGAAGAGGGAACGTAAACAGTTTATGCATATACTAAGGATACTGTGTAATGGAATAGAGACCTCTTCAAAATGACTGCTGTGAAGCCCAAAGCTTCGTGCACGCCCACTCCACAGCAAGAAAATGTCCCGACAGCCTGCCATCTCTCAGCCTCCTTCCAGGTTCTCTTCTTGTTACTCTGCCTTTTTTGTTTCTTCTTTCACTTTCACTCTTAAGTTTTAAGTTGTTATGTTTTATTCATCTTTGTAAATCATCTTAAAGCATTTCTAGAATAAGATATGGTATAAAAGAAATACATTAGAAATAATAACATGATAATTAATACAAAACAGATTGAAGACATCATCTCATAACCAGGCACCCAAACACAAAGGGCCTCGTACCAGATGGCGATGGAAATGAACTTAGTGGTTATCCCAGTATAACACCAATTAAATTTCAAGCTCCAGCAAAGTCCTTACTTCTCAGAAAAGATGAATCTAAGTAAATCAGTGGGAATTTTTGAGCGACAAACTATAGCAAAATAATTGCAGTAAAAGTTCATGTGAAGAATTATGATCACAGTTAAAACTCAGAGAATCCACACTAATGAAGCAAAGAAGAATAGCTTTATGTAGTAATTATGGTTGTTTTGAATCCTTACACTTAGAGAATATATTTAACCTTTATAGAGTAGCCTCCAGAACAGTCTATTTCCTTGTTTACAGAACCAAAATTACCATGCATTAATAACCCCACAATTATACTGAAAAATTCAGGTTTGTGATTCCACCTACTTTAAGCCTTGAAAGCAGCTGGACTATGTAGAAATAGGTACATGCTAGTATTGCAATTTTCATTTTAAAATGATATTTTTATTCCTATAATGCTAGGTACAAATCACCACAAGAATGCCATATGGGCATACATTATTTTTTTAATATAAAAAGAATTGGTCCAGTTAAAAATAAAACTTGTTGGAAATAAAGTCAAGGAGCTATCAATTAAATGCAGCATAGAAGTTCTTAATAAAGAAATGTGCACCCTATGTTGAGGTCCTTTCATTTTTTTCAAGAAGAAAGAACCTGCTTTGGAGCATGAAAGGAAAAAAAAAATTGAGATTCTTCTGTACTAACTAGAGCTAAAAAAAAAAAAAAAAAGTCAAAACTAGATCAAAAATGGACAGATCAGGTTGGCTGGTTGGCTCAGCTGGCTAGACCACAACTTTGCAACATCAAGGCCAAGGGTTCAGATCCCTGTCCTCAGCAAGCCGCCAAAAAAAAAAAAAAAAAAAAGTCAAAACTAGATCAAAAATGGACAGATCAGGTTGGCTGGTTGGCTCAGCTGGCTAGACCACAACTTTGCAACATCAAGGCCAAGGGTTCAGATCCCTGTCCTCAGCAAGCCGCCAAAAAAAAAAAAAAAAAAAAGTCAAAACTAGATCAAAAATGGACAGATCAGGTTGGCTGGTTGGCTCAGCTGGCTAGACCACAACTTTGCAACATCAAGGCCAAGGGTTCAGATCCCTGTCCTCAGCAAGCCGCCAAAAAAAAAAAAAAAAAAAATGAGATTTTTTTGTATAAACCGGGGAAAAAAAAAAAAAAAAAAAAGGAAAAGATGGAGAGATTAGGCTTAAGCCACTAGGAGAAGACAAAGTACTACATTCCCCTTCTTGAGCACTGTGATTTTATGATTTCCTAAGACAAACTTGGTTGTTTCCTCTGTGAGGCAAAAGATGAACAACTGGGAAAATACAACTACATTTACCGTAAACCCACTTATTGTACCACAGTTGGGAAATACAACATTCTGGTTAATTGAAAACTATGTTAGCCAAGAGTCATGTCTCTCTGCATATGGGAGTATCTCTGTGTATCAGAGAGTGCGTGTGTGTGTATCTACCTGTATATGTGTAGATTTGTACATATTCTCACACATTTGTACATATTCTCACATATTCTCACACTTTCAGAATCCCCAGACTTAAAAAAGAATACACAGTACTAAAAATAAATGCAGTGACAATTTAATTCATTCAACAAATGTACACTGAGTACATCTTATTCAAGGATCACATCACTGTGACTTTGACACCTAGGACATTTCAAAGGGTGAGATCATTTATCCAAAGTCACAGTGTAAGATGTAAAAGCCTGGTCCTGCCTTCTAAAAGTTTACAGCCTGGCAGGGATGCGATTTCACTTTGCTGTCTCAGAACTTTCAGCATCTTCCAAGGGACTGCATGGTGATCATGGCTATGTCACAGACGGGCAGAAGTGTCAGGACAAAGTTGTGGCTGGAAGAAAAGGCCAGTAAACTAACTATGGCTATGTTTACTATTCATATACTGTATAAATGATCTCCAGGGTAGATTTCTTTGTAAGGAAGAATGAGAAAAACCATGATCTCATCAGCACCATCTCCTGCATTAATCCTCTCTCTGACAACTCTACCATATGCTGTAATTTTCAACAATAAAAAAACGATTTCTTTGTCTAACCAACCTTTATATTCACATTTGTTCCTTCCCTTTGTTTTGAAAATTATGATTCATATTTAAGAAGTCCCTTTATACTTACAAAGTGGACCTTTAAAAGTGAAGTGTTAAAACTTAAATGTTTCATAAAATGACATTTCTGTTTGATATCCTTGTAAAAGAAACAGAATTCCAGAAAAAAAGAATTAGAATTAAAATTAGGTCCTTTTAGCAAATCATTCTTGAACCTATTTATACAAGTGTGTTTAGGGCTCAACTGTCTATAACATAGAGAATAAAGACACTAGTATCTGTCTAAGGGAGACCATAAGAACTTACCGAGGAGTTCATTTTGAATTTTAAATCCAGTGCTCACAAAGAGTTAAACACACACGAATTAATTTCCCTAGAATAGAATACTTAGAGGTTACTTCATATTAGCATCTTTTGGCTTGTACTATGGAATCCCTTCTGGATTGACCAGAAGATAGAACTGAATGATTTTTAGGTTGATAGAAGTGATCCCTGGTTTTAGACCAAATGCCTTCCTGCAGACAGTATTATTACTTGAGTTGAGCCCTACAGGGTAACATCGCACACATTCTGTCCTTGCACTGGCATGGAGCTTTCACCTACACAGATGCAAGAAACACAGAGGTAATCGGGAAGGCAATGCAAGGGGGTTCTGCATCAGGCACAAAGTAATCAGCAGAAATATGGTGCAGTCAAAAAGGATGCTGTCTACATGGTGAAACAAGTGAAGTGAGCCACAAAGCTGAAGAAAGCAGGAGACCCTTCCACACCCCCCAGCCCCCATGCTTTATACTTCCCCAGGCAGGGATGAGGACGAGCTCTGAGTGCTTAGAATTAACACAGTCCCTCCTCTGACTGGGGTTAAAAGGGAGACCTATGCACTCTGTATAAGACCACCCTGTGGAGAGCACTAACATGAAGCAAATGTATTTCACAGGGCATAGCCTCCAAAGCCCTGTAGTTTCAGGTTTAGCCTAACTTTTTAAAATTATACATAGAAATGTTAAGCTTGCAAAAGACAGGAAACTTTCCCAGGCTAAAGTCTCTGTTGTAGATAAAGAACTGTAAATACAGCAAAATTGCTGGCTCAAGGACAGACATCCTTGGAGCAGGTTAATCTACTGATTGATACATTAAGAAAGCTGCTTTATTGTTATGTAAAAATAGTGAGGAAACTGCTCTAAGAAAAGACAGTATTTGCTAAGAACGAGCTTTTGTTGGTGGATTGACTTAACCTTTTGCAAACTGCATTATGGAATTTCACTTTGTTATTTCACTGATGTTACCAGCTTCTATTGTTAAACTATACTTAGCCATATAACTCTACCCATGTTCCTTTTCTGTAACCTCCTGCCCTGGAAAATAAATACTGGGAGAAGACCCCAGTCCAGTGTTATTTTTCCAAGGAGCAATGCATCTCTCTTGAGGGTTCCTGGAAAATTAACCCCTTCAGGGCTTCTCACTGCTCAGAAGAAATGGGTTTTGAGTAATCCTTTGCATTTCCGTCACCCAGGGGGAGAGAGGTGACAAAGAGAGTGTAACGCCACCTCTCAAGCAGGAGTCCAGAGGGAGATCCCAAACCCTGGGTGCTGCCCCTCCCCCATTCTACTTCCTATACCCATAGCCTTGGGAATATTAGGATTAATTTAATCACTCCTCTTATCTCCATTAACAAAAGACACAATGAGAAGCCCAGGACCCCAGGTCATTTCTCCTTCAACTTTTATCACCATATGGCCCCTTCCATTCCTTTTCCTAACCCTAACCCCCACTCCTCCCCAATGCCTGAAATCCTTCCCGTGCTCTCTGGACCTTACAGGCAGTCAGCATCCTACAAGCTCCCTGTCCCCTCAGGCTCTTCTCCCAATGCTCCCTCCACCTTCCTACTCTAACTGAAACCTGACTGTTCCCTGAGGACACTAATGGCTGCCCCATCCCCCAGCAAGCCCTCTTATGGGCTGGCAATTTTCTCCCCACATTCCCTGAACCTCAAGGCTTAGAGGTGGAGTGGGTGTCCTTATTGCTTCCTTTTACCACATCTAGAACATTGACCCTCCTTTCCTCTTCTGTAAAACCCTAAACTTTGAATCACACAAAATCAGACTGTGCCATCCACTCTCCCTCGTTCTGGGAAGATCTGGGTTCTTGGCTCTCTGTCATTCTTCATCACTCCTAGGCCATGACACTAGGTGAGGTCAGTCTCCACACAGATGATCCTTCTAATACTCTGGTTTCTCAGTCCCTGTCCTCTACCCTAACCCGAAGGTCACACTCTAGTTCTTAACTGAAATTCCTCCATGTCATTCTCCAAACACCATCATCTCTCTGTCAGTTCTCCACTCCTGGTACCCAAATTTAAGCAAATCTCTGACCTCTGTGACCCATTCATCCTACCACTTTTCAGTGTCCCTTACCAGCCTTACCTCCTTAACTTCCAGAGTAAATTCCACAGTGAATTGTCGTAATCACTCTTTTCTGTAGGCTCTGAACTCTCTCCACTCTAGTGTGTACCTGTTCACTAGGCAAAACCACAACCTGGTTAACTTCAACACTGTAGTGGATTGAATTGTGTCCCTCCAAAACTCACTGAAACTTGTGTCTTCCAAGTTTTATGTATTAGAAACTTGGCCCCCACTGTGACTGTTAAGAGGGCAGGAAATCCTATTATGATGAAAGGTGGAGACTTGAAGAGGTGATTAGATTGTAGGAACATGCTGTAGTGAATTGATTAATAATGGTGGTCAGTGCCTATATTTTCCTTTAGTAATTTTATGGTTTCAGATCTTATATTTAAGCCTTTAATTCACTTTGACTTGATTTTGGTATATGGTGACAGGTACAAGTCCAGTTTCATATTTCTGCATATGGATGTCCAATTTTCCCAGCACCATTTATTAAAGTGGCAGTCTTTTACCCAATGTATGTTCTTGTTGCCTTTGTCAAAGATCAGTTGGTTGTAAGTATGTGAGTTGATTTCCAGGTTTTCTATTCTGTTCCATTGACCCGAGTGTCTGTTTTTACACCAGTACCATGCTGTTTTGGTTACAAAAGCTTTGTAATATAAGAACTGGGAAAAGACTTTAAGAACAAGACCCTAAAAGCACAAGCAACAAAAGAAAAAATAAATAAATGGGATTTTATCAAACTAAAAAGCTTCTGCACAGCAAAGGAAACAAACAGCAGAGTGGAAAGACAATAATCAACAGAGTAGAATGGGAGAAAATATTTGTAAACTATACATCCAACAAGGGATTAATATCCAGAATATACAAAGAACTCAAACATAGTTCCACAGGTCTCCACAGCTCCCTGTCCTCTGCTCCAGGAGGTCCAGGTGGCTCCAGAATGATCTCTGTCACCCTGTGACCTGCAGGTAGTGTCTTCTTATCAACCTAAGGGTACTTTGTCACATGGACTTGGACAGACATGGCCTATGGAAATGAGATCGCATGGAAAAATTTGGACCCCACATATTTCTACTCTGCTGTTTTCCAGGAGATTAGACTCAGCACCAATGACCTCAAGAGCCTCACTCAAGAAGGATGCCATTTGATTATCCAAAACATCAACTCTTTTTCAGTTTGATGGACATTTACAGAACGAGAGGCATAAGTTAGAAAAGAAACTCATACATAGGACTTCCAGTCAAGATGGCAGAACAGACAGTCCCCAGCATCACTCTCTCTCACAAATCAACCAATTTACAACTATAAAAAAGCAACAACAGCCAAGCTGGGGCCGCTAGAGCTCAGGGGAAGAGGAGAGACCTACAGAGTGCAGGGAGGTAAGAGAAGCCACAATGAGAGAAAGAAAAAACAACTCCAACTGTTTCGAATTCCAGTTGTTTCCAGGCTGGAGCTGCTGAGCACACAGAGCAGGAGCTGGCAAAAGTCACAACTGTGCCCTTCGGATGAAGTTGCTTGGAGGCATCAAGGTAGAAGAGGGCCTTGGGGGCCCACAAACCAGCAATACTACTAACAGTGTTCCAATGGACTCACATAGGACCAAGGAGCCACAACAACTGAAAAAAAGGAGCCACTCAGAGGCTGGTAAGTCATCGCAAGGGACCAGAGCATGGTCTGTCCCATGAGAAGTGTTTGGAGCATGGACAGTGGGGGAGACGGCACCCCCGGGGGAACACTGGGGCACAGCAAGGACAGCTGATCTGCACCCCAATCAGAGTAGGACCACTCAGAAGAGACTGTCCAGGAATATAGAACTGGGGTGCAGTTTGATGAAAAGATTCAAGCCCAGAGTTTCCACACAACCCACGTGTACTGGATCTCAGGAGAGCCGGAAGTACCTATAAAGTCAACCATTAAAATCTGAGCTACACAAAAAGCCTTCCCTAGGGAATCAACAGCAAAGCAGCAATTTAGCTCAACAACAGGGCTCAACTACTGGTCCCCACAGTAAGTTCCCCTGTTTTAGAAGTAAGCAAAGGACAACAAATTAGTTCCAGCACAGAGTTTAAGTGGTGGGCACAGCAAATAATCCAACACAGAAGTGGAAGAAAAAACAAGGTACCCACAACCAGAGACAAAGTTTGATATTAACTAGTAAAGGTCTCATTTCACCAAAAAACATCTCTAACACCTACAAGGACTGGAAGTCCCCTGGGCATCCAAGCCAGAAAGGTGGGAGGGCCAGGGGCCTCAGTCATGCCCCCCGACAACTGCAACCAGTCCTGAGGGTGGGGGGCTGAGGGCCTTGGCCACACCCCCCTGACATGTGCAACTACCCCAGCAAAGACAACCAAGCTGCCACAGGAAGTGTCCCAGGCTCTCCTGAGCTAGGGCAGTGGGGGACCAAGGGCCTTGGCCATGCTCCCCTGAAACGTGCAACCAGCCCAGCCACGACCACCAAGCCACTGCAGGAAGCACCCCGGGATCTCCAGAGCTGGACCAGTGGGGGGCCGAGGGGCTCAGCAATGACCACCAAGATGCAGCAAGAAGGACCCTGGGTTCCTGAGCTGGGGTGTGGGGAGCGAGGGCTTTTGCCATACCCCCCTGACATCTGCACCCAGCCCGGCAATGACCAAGCTACAACTGGAAGCCCCCTGGATGAGGGGGGTACCATAGGACTCAATCCCACCCCCTCCTCCTTCCCCCTTCTTCCATTTCATTTCTTTCCCCTTACCTCTCTCCGCATCCCTCCCAACTGCTCTGCAACATCATAGAATGTAAAAATATAATATTAATAAAAAAATTTTGAAAAAAGAAACTATACACATAACAAAAAAAAGAACTCAAACAACTAGACAGTAAAAAAATCCAATTAAAAAATGGGCAAAGGAGATGAATAGACATTTTTCAGAGGAAGACATGCAAATGGCCAACAGACACATGAAAAACTGCTCAGCATCACTAGTCATCAAAGAAATGCAAATCAAAACTACACTGAAATATCATTTCACTCCAGTTAGCCTTACTGTTATTAAAAGGACTGAGAATGACAAATGCTGGCGAGGATGTGGGGAAAGGGGAACTCTTCTACACTGTTGGTGGGACTGTAAATTAGTACAACCATTATGGAAAACAGTATGGAGGTTTCTCAAACAACTACAGATAGAGCTACGATATAATCCAGCAAACCCACTACTGGTTGTATATCCAAAGGAATGGAAATCATTATGTTGAAGGGATACCTGCACTTCCATGCTCACTGCAGCTCTATTTACAATAGACAAAACATGGAACCAATCTAAGTGTCCATTGATGGACGACTGGATAAAGAAAAAGTGGTATATCTACACAATGGAATAGTACTCAGCCATAAAAAAGAATGAAATTCTGCCATTTGCAACGACATGGATGAGTCTGGAGAATATTATGTTAAGTGAAATAAGCCAGTCAAAGAAAGAGAAATACTGCATGTTCTCACTCATAACTGGCTGCTAGGGAGGAAGAGGGGCAGGGTGGGAGGGAGGGATGAAGGAAGGAATAAAGGAAAGAAAGAAAGAAAAGACCACAACAATATGTTGAACTTTCAGAAGGAGAAAACAAACCTAAAGATACTAAAGATGGAAGGGAGGGGAGGGAGGGAGGGGATTTGGGAAGGGATAGGTTGGGTAAAGGGCATAAAGAAATACCACGATTTGTAAGAATGAATATGCTAATAATAAATTTAAAAATTTAAGAAAAAAATGGAGGTTAGGGGTGTGATTCTGAGGGCTTTAAAAGAGGAGAGAGAAGAGTCTGTCTTGCTCTCTCACTCTCTCTGCTTCTACCATCTAACAATGTGATTCCCTGTGTCACTGAAGTCACCACCAAGACCCTCACCAGATATTTTCCCTGGACTTTGGACATCCCAGCCTCAGAAACTGTAAGCAAATAAGTTTCACTTTCTTACAAATTACCCAGTTCCATATATTTTGTTAAAAGCAACAGAAACGGAATAATACAAACACTCACTCATTCACATGAAGGCTCAGAGAGAGGGAAAACACACAACTTCTTTGAATGGTCTCACTCTAAATCCATGACCAGGAACCTCAGGTGGACCTTAAACACTCCTTGGGAAATTAGTAAAAGTCCTAAAAATGTGGTCTCCAATCTTTATCCTCTCGTTCTCTCTTGAATCCACAGGGGCTTGATAAATCTTCGTAGAAATGAACTGACATTAAACAACATCACCATATTTTGGGCTAAAACAAACTTAATTCCGTGAATGTAAATTTTATACGAGATTTACTTCGAATTTCTAAGGCAGTATATACGTCCTGAGTTAGAATATGTTTCCAAAGATTCCCCTTGGTGCAAATTCTTGTAAGACTGAAAGAAGAGAATGTATGGCAGAGTACATTAAAGATTTAAGATCACTAACCAAATTCCTTTAAACCTACCCTGATTCTTCAGACCACAGGTTCATATCCTACTGGCCCAAAAGAATGTCCATTAGCTAGAGACAGATATTTTTATTCTCTGAGCCTAAGGAAAATTAAGACAATTTAAAATAATGGAATGTTTATGGAGAATTAATAAAATTATCAAAAACTCTAAAAAGCTTTCCTGGCTATTGTTTATGCATGGGGTCAACAGGTTATGATTTTCTAATGTCAAAAAATAATGTGACTCTACTAAAAGAAAACATCCACATCAGAAAAAGAAAAACAAGATTAATGAATGACTAAGCACTAATTTCATTTACAAAGTTAACAAGTGACACTTTCTCCTGGAATAGTCATTCTCTGACTTTCTCTCCAGCACTGCCATGCAGAAGATTCAGTGTGCATGCTATCAGATTTAAATAGCAAGTTTTTAGGATACCTAATGAATTGTCAATAAATAAAATTGCTAGTTCCTTTTAAAAATAAGTGCCAAAACTGATAGCAACACTCAGTTAAATGGCACTAGATGCTGGTCCACAAATTCTACCCAAATCCCTCCTTCAGTGAGAAGCACTTACTGATTTTCCTTTCATACCTGGGAAGGTAAAGTGATAAATCTGAATACACATGCCATCATAAAATCTCTCCTTGGCAGGTACTTACACATTCCACACCAGAGCTGTACACCTACTTAATAACATATTGCCTTGGAATTATTTTAGGTTTTAAACTCCTAGGGAACAAGGACACTCCTCTATATTCATAGTATCCTAGTATATGTGATACTAGGTAATTCATATATTACCTAGTATCACAGTGCATATGCAGTTGAACTTAATAGATGCTCTATAAAAACAATGTCTAGTCCTCTCCACCCATTTAATGGTCTGCTTTATTTGGATGATGCTGCAAACACTTGGTCAGTAGGGCCAACCATGTTTTAAATATTGTTGTGACTTTTTTTTTTTTTTTGTCTTTTGTCTTTTTCCGTGTCCGGCAACGGATCGCAACCCTCAGTGTTGCCCCCGTACCGGACCGGGGACCGGCAACGGGATTGCAACCCTTGGTGTTGCTCCCGCGCCTCGCTCAGCCAGTGAGCGGGAACCGGTCTGTATGTGGGTTCCGAACCCTCGGGCGGGAGCGCCGCCGCGCTTCCCAAGCGGCGCACTTATCCAGTGCGCCACTGGGCCGGCCCCTGTTGTGACTTTTAAGAATGAGACACACTAATTATATAAACATTCGAACTACACAGCAAAATGGCAAAACAAAACTAAAAGTCACTTGGAAAAAAACACTGCTAAGATTTTATTGAATATCCCTTGTATGTTTATATACATTTATAAATAATTTTGCATAAATGGGTTTATATTATTTACGTTGTTCTATGATCAGAGTTGTTTTAACTTACTAATATGACGTGGACATCTTCCTGTTAAAAACAAAGAACTGCCATATAATTTTTAATGACCATATAGTAATCCACAGTCCACATGTATCACTATTTAATAATAAGTCTCCTTCTAATGAATATTTAGGCTATTCCTAGTTTTTCTAACCAAACACAAACCCATAATTGGTATCTCTGTATATGCATCTTTTCACAGCATTGCAATCGGACAAATACTACAAGTTGACTTGCTGAACCAAAGTGTACAGACATTTTACATTTTTATATATGTTGCCAAACTGCCCTCCAGAAAGGTTATATATAACAACACAGACAAATTCTAGAAGTTAGAAAAATACCAGCAGTTGAATTGCTGGGCAAATTCTAGAAGGAATTTCCACCTTCATGAGCTAATTACCTCCCAAAAGCCCATCCTAAAAATACTATCATATTGGAGATTAGATTTCAACATATGATTTTGGGGGGACACAAACAGTCCATAACAACTACAAAAATGTAAGCTATTCACGAAATAGCCAAGCCATGTGCCCTAGTGATATTCGAGAAGATCAAAGTACTTTAATGATGAGGTTTTTTTCACAGCATCCCCACAAAACTCAGAGAAATAAACCCAGGGGAGGGTAGAAATCTGGGTTACAGGGCATGCTCTGCTACACATGAGCTACTGACTGGCCTTGGGAAAGTCATTTCCCTACTCTGGGTTGAAATCCTCAGCTTAAACATCACATCCTCATAAAAGTCTTCTTGCACCCTAAAGCAACGCCCTATCACGGGCTTCTGTAGCTCTTGGTACTTAAAGCTCTCATTGATCTTTTAATTATCTGTTTGATGTCTATCCCCTGCATCTCACTGCATGTCTGTGTTCACCTCAGATCCCCTGCTCCTCACACAGTGCCTGGCACAAAAGAGAGGGAGGGAGGAAGGAATCAATAAATTGCTGATTAAAAAATGAAGTGGTAAACCAGGCGACCTCTAGGGTGTGCTTAAATGGTTATGTATTAAGGGCATTTTTTCCTCTTGAACTCTATAAATGCTTGTGGTTACATTTATGTTAAAACATTTATGTTAAAACATTTAACATTTAGGTGAAAACATTTATGGATCACCTACTTTGAATGGAACCGTATGCTTGGTACACAGGGAGAAAAAGGGTAGCCGAGGATATGTGAGAATTAGGTTTTGTCCCTGCCCCTCAAAGAAACGGGCCTGGCTAGGGGAAAACATGCATTAAACACCTAGGACAAAGAAACAGAACAACTTTAATGAAAAGAGTGACTTTGCCAGTATGAAAAAGGACCCAAGTAACAAAAGAAGCGATTTGAGTAGGAGGAGTTACACTAGATAATCTTTCTTTTTTTTTTTTTTTTTTGTCTTTTGTCTTTTTCCATGTCCAGCAACGGATCGCAGCCCTCAGTGTTGCCCCCGTACCGGACCAGGGACCAGCAACGGGATTGCAACCCTCGGTGTTGCTCCCGTGCCTCGCTCAGCCAGTGAGCGGGAACCGGTCTGTATGTGGGACCCGAACCCTCAGGCGGGAGCGCCGCTGCGCTTCCCAAGCGGCACACTATCCAGTGCGCCACCGGGCCAGCCCTAGATAATCTTTCTGATTATGAGCCTGACTCTCATTATCTGAGTAAGAATACACTACTGAGAAGTGACTGACTCCTCTGCAGCCACACAGTTAATTTAAGTGAGACTTGGAAAAGAACCTAGGCCCTTCCCATCTCCTGGTAGTGAACGGGAAAGAAAGCTGCTTAAGTCAAAAGTGGGGCTTAGTTCCTGAAACTGCAGGCTCTTTGCAGGGTTACAGGGAGGGAAAAGTTAAGATTCAGCTCAACAGATAAAGTCAGATATGGTCAAATCAAATCTATGGCAGACTGCTTCAGAAGCATGCAGAATTTGGAGCCTTCCGGAAAAGTGCCACTCCAGGGAGAAACAGGCAAGTGGTTATTAAACATACTTATTTAATAAAAATATAAGAATGGTAAGTAAATGAAGGTATAAAAGAATGAGTAAGACAAACTACTGCAATGTACTGAATGTGTGAGTTCCTCCCTATATTCATATATTGAAATCCTAACCCCCACTGTGATGGTATTAGGAGATGGTGGTCTTTGGCAGGTAATTAGATCATGAGAGTGAAGCCCTCATGGATGGGATTAGTGCCCTTATAATCAGAGGCCGGAGACCTAGTTTGCCCTCTTTCCACCACACAAGAAGTCAGCAGTCTGCAACCCGGAAGAGGGCCATCACCAGAACCCGACCAGGCTGGCACCCTGATCTTTAGATCATGAGAGTGAAGCCCTCATGGATGGGATTAGTGCCCTTATAATCAGAGGCCGGAGAGCTAGTTTGCCCTCTTTCCACCACACAAGAAGTCAGCAGTCTGCAACCCGGAAGAGGGCCATCACCAGAACCCGACCAGGCTGGCACCCTGATCTCGGATTTCAAGCCTCCACAACTGTGAGAAATCAATTTCTGTTGTTCAAGGCACCCAGTCCTTATTTATATTTGTTATAACAGCCCTAACTAAGACAACTACAAAGAAAAACTATTGATGCAATGAAACCCCATATTCCACGCTCTTGCTGTTTGTCTTCCACAGTGCAGGCAATGCAAAGAACGCCAGAGAAGCACATGGCACAGCCCATGCCTGTAGAGGCCTCATCACCTAACTGTGGAGACAAAATACGCAGTTGAGGGAAAAAAACTCTAATAAGTACAGTAACAAAGTCCCCAAGCCTCAGAAGCAAAGCTAGGTCAACAGCGAGGCTGGAGTAGAACTGGGACATGGGCTTTACTCTTGGACCTCCTGGTCTCCTCTCTGTGGGTCTCTGGCCCCTCAAGGGCATTCCTCCTGTCCTGAGGAGGAGGACCTGAAGGCACAAGAGAGAAGCCAAAGCAATTTGTGGCCTGTCTGACATCCAAACAAAAAACAGGAAGGGAACCCCAGACAGAAAAGATGGGCCGAGAGCATAGCTGACTGGGGCAGCTGTTGAGAGGCTGAGCAGGGCTGGAGTCCAGCTGGGGACTGGAAGAGGGACAAGAGGCAAGTCCTTCTCTCCTCAGGAGCAAAGCCCTAGAGGTCAACCCTTCCTGGGCAGCGCCCAATCCCATTGACTCTTTTCCTAAATTCTGAGAGAACAGGGGAGAGCTTCCAGGAGCAGGAGGAAAGCTCCGATTAGCCAGTGGGGCAGGAAATAGATTTATCTAAAAAGGAGGTGGATTAGGAGATCCGACCTTATACAAGTCAGCAGAGCAGTCACATATTTGAGCTGCTGTACGTTTCTCCTCCCACTTACTTTTCTTCTCCTGGTACCCATAATTACAAAAAATAATTTCAAAATCAATAGTTAAAAAAAACCAACTTTCTCAGTTGGATTCTTGCTTCTGCCAACTATGAGTATTTCTAGTGAGGAAGGATATACAGCTGAGGCCATGTGTCTCCCCTTCAGCACGATTAACAAGTAACTCAGTACAACCCAGTCTCAGTTTGTTACCAGGCTCCCTTTCTTCTGCCCTAAAACACACTCAAACACAGGCACCCCCATCAGTGCTCATGGAGCAAAAAAGGTCGGAGATTCCTGTTGCCTGCCTTAAAGTCTCTCCATTCAAAGAAGTTACACTAGATAATCTTTCTGATTACGAGCCTAAAAAAGAATCTATCTTTTCTCTGAAAGAGGGATCTGAGAAGAATAATATATTGTGATGGATTCCTTCATACCACCAATACTCTTATGGCCTTTCATATCTTTCCCTCTAGAGCCCGAGGTAAAATCATATAAAACCACAAAATTTAGAAAACCCTTAGTGAAGGTTCAATTAGCAATATGTATGAATAGCCAAAGAATGCAGAAGAATCCAAGCAGTTGTACTCACCAATGTGTCTTCTCACCAATAAACTCATGAGCAAAAAGAGACAAAGGTAATTCAATGAAAACTAAACACATACATAAAATTACCAGCCTATTTTAATTACTAAAAAAAATAGATCAAACAAAAAAATATTAAAATTTCAGTTATTCTTGAATAGAAAAAATATAAAAGCTTTATTTTGTTACATGAGACAATAAGAAAAATAGAGAGATGGCAGCAGTAAGAAATAGTGAAAAGGGGCAGAAGACGGTAGGTTTGAGAAACCGAAATTTACAGACCTCACAAATGGCTGAGACCATCTGAGCAAGAGGTTAAAAATCATGTTTTAAATGGAATGAACAAAAGAAACACTGGTATACTTTTGGCTCGACAGTGAGAAACAGGCAGAGCTGCCAGAAGAGCCTCACCATTATTTGAGAACACCGGCAGGTTTATTCATGCTAGACATGTTATAATTGAGAATCAATATGGGACAGAGTTTGCTTAAATAAACTCCAAGGGCTTGTCTAAGCAACCCTGCTAATGTCATGTTGCATTTTATTAAATGGTGCTTAGAATAAAAAGCCTGTTGGCTGGGCCCTGAAAAACTTTGTTTTAAAGAGGTATTCTTTGTGATGACAGCTATGATCATAGCATTTGATCTTCATGATACATCTCACTTTACATGAGAGAGAACAATTGCTGAGAATATGAATCAGTGGCTTAAGGTTGTAGAGAGTGGCTGTGAAATTGCTGTCAGTTTCTGATGTGGGCAGATAAACCAGAATGTTCTGAGTGTCCACGAACATAGTTTATCACAGGTAGCTGGAGAAGAATATATCTTTAGGTCATTACCGATAGGGTTAGGGTACTGAGGTCCTATCAAAGAAAGATGTGGCTAAAGAAAGTGTGAAAGTGGCAGGTAGAGGAAGGCTAATCAAAAACTGTGATGCAGACCAGCTCTGAAATTCTGATGTCCGGTAACTTCAGTAGCAAGAACATATACAAAGTGCTGTGCTGGACAGGTAGAAAAGAGGACACAGGCAGGAGAGTACCCAAGTACCCTGCTTACAAGCATCTTACATTATACAATTATAATTCCCATCCTAAAAATGAGAAAATTAAGGCTGAGAGAAATTAAATATTTTGCCCAAAGTCACACTTCTAAAAACTGATGGAGACAGGATGGAAATGAAGGTCTACCAGGCTACTAGACCCAAGGTCTATCAAAGCTACCAAATGGTCACTGAAAAGCAAAAAAGGGCATTCTATGCAGGGAGGTGAGAATGGGACCAAGAATTGGTTTGGGTAAAGGAGGAGTTTGTACAAAGAAAGAGTAGGAAGAAATTCAGAAAGGGAATTTGGAGTGAGCCTGTGGACAGCCTTTACTCCTCGTTAAAAAGCACCTTGTCCTGCAGGCAGCTGGGAACCACAGAACTCTAGAAATAAGAGAAAGACAAAGACAGAAGAAAGGAGGTAAAGAGACTAATGGACTTAAAGTAATAGGTTAATGGAAGGAAGGAAAAGATGGAGGGGCATGTGGAGAAACACCAAAAGGAACAAAAAGTTAAAATCCAGGACTGTACTAATATGGGATTTTGTTCTCTCAAAGCAAAAACATGGTTTTCTAATTCGAGCATCTCTAAATACTGTCCTAATATTTAATGCTTGGCAAATTTGTACTAATGTTGATAATGAAAAACTTCAGAAGTGATCCAATAAGTTATTTCCAGTGGAAGAGGAGCATCTTTTGTTAACTAGAGAAAACATGCTCCTCCCCTGTCTGCTTTCTACCTTGTCCGTGATAGGACCTCTAAGGGGATGTGCTGATAGCAATGGGTCACATTGGAAGGCATTACATCAGCCATAGCTTTGCTCCTTTGAAAGGTGAAAGCTGAGATTAAATGGTGGGCTTGGAGGGAAAGGGCTGAGAAGGATCGCCCCTGCCTGTGGCTTACAGAAAGGACAAGGCAGCTTGGGGTTGGAGTTTCAGTCCTACTTTGGCGTTTCAGTACTTGCATCCAAAGTCCTTGAACCCCATAACCCCCCTTGCACATTTATCCCCCGGGAGATAAATGTGCACATTTATCCACAGGGAGCAGCCTGTGGCAGGACAGGAATCAAGGATTCAGAATCCTTGGCTCTTGGCCATCCCTCAGTATCTCTTTACACCCTGGAATAGATGTCTTTACTGTTGCTACAGAATCTTCACCGAGGGGCTGCAAATTAATTCCTTATTCTATGACAACAAACATAATTTTATTTTTGTAAAAAAAAAATCGCATATGCACAAATTTGAGTTACTTTAGTTTATACTGTAAGATTAGTGCTTCTTTAAAATTAAGATAGAAGATTTTAATCTCCTGGCAACATGCAGTTATCTATATACAAATCTTCCTGTTGAGAAGAAATATGAATATATGTTAAAATTAATTAGATACAATCCTATATTTTTCCCTTCTCATTTAAAAAAATTCAGTAGAGGGGACAGGGATCTTTAGTCAGAAGAGAAACTGGGGCAAATGATTCCTCTCTGCTCTTTTCACCTCAGCAGTCAGCAGCTGGGTGAGAAAGCTGATCCCCCAACACCTTTCAATAAACTACATTCTTCCCTCAGCCAGCTGTTGAAGAAGCCCTGCTGACCTCTTCTCAACAAAAGCTGCATCCCTCTAAGGAAATATTAACTTATTCTCTGTATGTGCCACTGTGATCCAGCTCCTTGAGTAGAAGTGTTAGAGCCTTCAGTGAATTCACTGCCGCCAAGGATTCCCCACTCCCAGCTGTGCCGGTCCAGATGGAGCTGGGACCATAATTCCTACCCTGACACGAAATCACAAATGAAGACAGAGCCTTCTGCCATATAAGAATGCATCCCCTTGTAAAGTCACACTCAATCATTGGCTCAAATGAAACAAACACTCCCAGATCAGGGAGAAAGTGAATAAAACACAGTATAAAAATTTTTGAGTCTACTTTGTAAGGCATTAATCCCCAAAATGTCAACATTCATATGGAATTTATTTTTAGAGTAATAAGCTAAGTTATTTTCCTTTGTCAGAACTGGAATCTTACAAACCCAGCTGTTGAACAACACTTGTCAAAAATGTCAAAACGTCTTTCAACATTTAGACAGTCACCTAGCCATTATTCCTGTGGGATACATGGGTGGCTGAATCACATTTGACAGATGCAAAAAATAAGATATCTATGTGGAGAAAACAACTCCCAATTTCCCAATCATCCAGCCCAGCAATTTCCCTACCATTTTGCCCTGGGATACAGCCAGACTTCTCAAACAAAGGAATGGGTTAATGCTTTTATACAATTGCTACATGCAGGCTTTGTGAATGATCTTCCAATTCTTTATTACACATATAAACTGCAAATACTGTTTACATTTATTCCAGAGTTAAGAATTCAGGGTCTGTATACTAGAGAGGGGTCTCATGTTTTATCAGTCTACCCCACCATTGCTCCCTTATGGGGAAATTGCCAGGACTATAGTCTTTAGTGAAGCAAGTAACCCCAGGCTACAGCTATATGGAACAGGAGAGGACATCAGCACTTCTAAGATTGCCTGGTGTCAGAGCTTTGACCAGTAGAGGTGACAGTTACTATAGAACCTCTCATACTTCTTTTCTTCTTTTGGAGTTTGGTCCATACAAAGATCATCAGTTAGGTTGTAGGGACAATAAAGAGGAACAGGAACAAAAGGACCCAAGGAGAGAAGCCAAAACGGAAATGTTGAGCCATGTTGCTAGTCAAGAAATAGAATATGGACTGTCCAACCACTGTTAGTACAGTCACACTCTGGAGGTGAAACAAATTGGGACAACCTTCCTTCTCCTGAGTTAAGTCCTGTCTCTATCAGGTCTGACCAGACTGTACTCTTATTCTAAAAGGCTCCTGGGATTCTTTGCAAACTTACCACATGACTGAGGTTCTGTTTTCTTTATTTTCTCACGTACCCTTACTTAAACCTTCCATTTTTTAAAGTAATTTGAGTGAATTTCCATTCTTGCAATCAAAACAGATTACACAGTCCCCATGGCAAAAGTCTAAAACTGTTCCTTTTCTCTTTGCTAACTGTAGAACAATCTCAGATCTCCTACTAGCCTACACAAATTTAGAAGGTACTGTGCCAATATTTGCAATCACAGAGAAAGAAAGAAAATGGCTGGCAAAGCCCATCTCCCTTGGATTGTCTTTAAATAGCTCTTGCTGTAATTCTGCTCTCAGTAGATTGCTGCCACATGTTGACCAATTTACTTTCAGGTAGATGTGGAAGGTTTAGCTGCAGCGAGTTAAGAGTAAGAACACAGCATCTAGTGGGAGCCTCATTAGTCTCTCCACTCTCTGTGGCACTGACAGCCTCCTGTGATTTCTGGGTTGATATCAAGCCTCTGGAGGCAAGTCTGGCAGAACCCAATTCTTCTGGTCCCAGTAAAATAATAACAGTTCCCAACAGCAGTTCCAACATTAGGGAAAGGTCAGTTCACATTGAAAATTAATGCAACAGACCCTCAGAGCATCTACACCTTCCCTAACTCTAAGTACATCACTCGCCCCCCCCAAAACACACACCAAACTCAGCTCTCTAGTGGTTACTGATTCTAAATCATAAGCATTTGGAAATGTGGGGGGATACCTTGGTTGATACAATGACTTGTTTGGAGTAATAGGGGTATTTAGTGACCAGCGATACTAAACATCCTGTACTGGACAGGAAAGTTTCACCCAAATAGATCATTCTATCAAATGATGAATCATTTTATCAAAATACTAACAACACCCCCCTTAAGAAAACTGGGCCCCCTCAAATATTCAGAGCAGACAAAAGTGGGTAAGAAAGGCGAACTAAGGAGAAAAGGGCATACAAAAAACCTACAGTTAACATCATACTTAATGGTGAAAAACTAGGAGCTTTCCCATTAAGGTTAGGAATGAAGCAAAGATGTTCCCTATCACCACTTTTCAACATTGTGCTAGAAGTCCTAGATAATTCAATAAGACAAGACAAGGTATACAGATTAGGAAGGAAGAAATAAAACTATCTCTGTTTTCAGATGACATGATCACCGATGTAGAAAATTCAAAAGAACTGACAAGAAAACTCCTGGAACTAATAAGCAGTTATTGCAGGGTTGCAAGAAACAAGGGTAATATATAAAAGTCAATCACTTCTCTGTATATCAGAAATGAATAAGTGGAAATTTAAAACATGATACCATTTACATTAGTACCCTCCAAAATTAAACACTTAGGTATAAATCTAACATACAAGGAAAACTACAAAACTCTGATAAAAACAATTAAAGAACTAAATAAACAGAGAGATCCCATATTCACGTATAGGAAGACTCAATATTGTCAAGATCTCAGTTCTTCCCAACTTGATCTATAGATTCAATGCAATCCCAGCAAGTTATTACTATTATTTTCTTTTCCTTTTCGTCTTTTTTCGTGACCGGTAATGGGATCGCAACCCTCGGTGTCGCGCCCGCACCGCGCTCAACCAGTAAGCAGACCGGTCTCTATATGGGATCCGAACCCTCGGCGGGAGTGCCGCCGCGCTCCCAAGTGCCGCACTCTACCAAGCGTGCCACTGGGCCAGCCCCCAGCAAGTTATTAAATGGACCCCTAATAGCTAACACGATATTGAAGGAGAAGTATGAAGTTGGAAGATTGACACTATCTGACCTCAAGACTTACTATAATGCTACAGTAATCAACATGGTATGGTATTGGTGAAAAAATAGCAAAAACATCAATGGAACAGAATAGAGAGTTCAGAAATAGACCCACATAAATAAAGCCAAAAGATCTATGACAGAGGAGCAAAGGTCATACAACAGAGCAAAGACAGTCTTTTCAACAAATGGTACTGGAATGACTGGACAGCAACATCCAAAAAAAAAAATTAAATACAGACCTTATACCCTTCATAAAAATTAACTAAAGACAGTCTTTTCAACAAATGGTACTGGAATGACTGGACAGCAACATCCAAAAAAAAAAAAATTAAATACAGACCTTATACCCTTCATAAAAATTAACTCAAGGGGCCGGCCCGGTGGCGCACTGGATAAGTGCGCCGCTTGGGAAGCGCGGCGGCGCTCCCGCCCAAGGGTTCGGATCCCACATACAGACCGGTTCCCGCTCACTGGCTGAGTGAGGCGCGGGAGCAACACCGAGGGTTGCAATCCCGTTGCCGGTCCCCGGTCCGGTACGGGGGCAACACTGAGGGTTGCGATCCGTTGCCGGACACGGAAAAAGACAAAAAAAAAAAATTAACTCAAAATGGACCACAGGCCTAAATATAAAACACAAATCTATAAAACTCATAGAAGATAACATAGGAGAACACATAGATGACCTTGGGTATGGCAGTGACTTTTTAGATATAATACCAAAAGCATGACCCATGACATAAAGAATTGATAAGCTGAACATCATTAACACCAAAAGCTTCTCTCTGAAAGACAATACCAAAAGAATCAGAAGACAACCCACAGATTGGGAGAAAATATTTGCAACAATATATCTGATAAAGGACTGTTATACAAAATATAAAAAGAACTCTTAAAACTCAACAATAAGAAAACAAACAACCTGATTAAAAAATGGGCCAAAGGCCTTAACAACACCTCACTAAAGAATATATACGGATGGAAAAGATGCATATGAAAAGATGTTCCACATCCTATGTGACCAGGGAAATGAACATTACAACGAGATACCACACACACCTATTAGAATGGCCAAAATCAAGAACACAGACCACACCGAATGCTAGTGAGGATGTGAAACAACAGAAACTCTCATTCACTGCTGGTGGGAATGAACAATGGTACAGCCACTCTGGAAGACAGTTTTGTAGTTTCTTACAAAACAAAGCATTCTCTTACCATTTGATCCAGAAGTTGTGTTCCTTGGTATTTACCCAAAGAAGCTGAAAACTTACCAAAAAAACCTGCATAATTGCCAAAACTTAGAAGCAACCAAGATGTCCTTCAGTAGATGAATGGATAAACTGTAATACAGCCAGACAATGGAATATATTATTCAGTGCTAAAAAGAAATGAGCTAACAAGCCACGAAAAGATATGGAGGAAACTTAAATGCATACTACTAACTGAAAAAAGCCAATCTGAAAAGGCCATGCACTGTATGAATCCAACTATATGATAGTCCAGAAAAGTCAAGACCAGGGAGACAGTAAAAAGATCAGTGATTGCCAGAGGTTTGGGCTGAGGGAGATATGAACTGCATACTACTAACTGAAAAAAGCCAATCTGAAAAGGCCATGCACTGTATGAATCCAACTATGTGATAGTCCAGAAAAGTCAAGACCAGGGAGACAGTAAAAAGATCAGTGATTGCCAGAGGTTTGGGCTGAGGGAGATATGAATAGGCAGGGCAGAGAGAATTTTTAGGGTAACAAAAATACTCTGTATGATATTATAATGATGGATACATGTCATTATACATTGGTCCAAACTCAAAGAATATACAACACGAAGAGTCAATCCTAATGTAAACTATGGACTCTTTGGGTGATAATAATGTGTCAATATAGGTTCACCAGTTGTAACAAATGCACCACTTTGGTGGGGGATGTTGATGATGGGGAAGCCTATGCATGTACGGGAGGGCAGGTGGAACACAGAAAATCTCTGCACCTTCCTCTCAATTTTGCTTGAAACTGAAACTGCTCAAATAAATAAACAAAGTCCTTTTAAAAAGAAGGGAGAGAAAGAGAGAGAGAGAAAGGGAAGGAAAGGTAGGAAGAGAATAATCAATGCATCCCATCAGAAGTAAATCTGTCAAGTTAAGACTGTCCAAGGATCAATTCCAGACTCCATCTACCTCCTTCCTCTCACCTCCAACAATTATACAAATGGCACAAACTCCTGATTCTAGTTCCTTCTGCCATGGAAAATAATCCTGGGCTCAGTTAGCTATAAATATCATCTTTTAAAACCTGTGTCTATACTTCCACATCTTTTCATTTGTTCTAGTTATGATAATTACTGAGCAACTAATATTGGTAATATTAATAGATAACATCAACTGAAAATTCTTCCATGTTACTAAAGGGCTTAATTACTAAATCTTTGCTGTAATATGTTTGTTGGAAATTTTGCTTTAGAGATTAATTCTTCAGGGGATAACTCCTCGGAGATTAAGCTTGTGAATTAATACCCTCTTATGAAACACTTTTTTGAGCCAAGCTGGGGCTTGGAAGAAGGGGAAGTGAAAATTCTCTTGCCACCTTTCCCAGTCCCTTTGTAAAGCTCTAGGCAGTATCAAAGGAGACATGCTGCACAAACAAGCCTCATCATCAAGGGTCAAGGAAGGCATAGAGAGACCAAATGGAAAGAGACAGCTCAGTGGCCTTGGATTACAGGGCAAATATTTTAGAGACAGTGCATTTGATTATGTCAGAGAGGAGGGCCCATGGCACTTTCTGTAGCAGACAGATGCGGCAGCAAGGTAAAAGTTCAGCAAGACTGAAAGTTTCCCCAGATAGAGAAGTCTACAACTCAATTCTTTTTTAAATGAGTTGAGATCTTGATATAACAAGAGCACACTATCACTACAAATATGGGCCTCCAACAAATAGGGGTCTTCACAGGCTAAAGCAGTGCTATCCAATAGAACTTTCACTGATGATGGACATGCTCTGCATCTGCACTGTCATATATGGTAGTCACTAAGCACATGAGGCTACAGTGCATTTGAAATATAGCTAGAGCAAATGAACAACTACATTTTAATATCATTTAATTTAAATTAAAATAGCCACATGTGACTGACTAGTGGCTACTGTATCAGACAATGCAGGAAAAGGCTAAGATCATGGTTTGGGAAAACAATCTAAGAGATGATCACAAGAAAATATTACAAATATTCTGGCCACCTAAAGAAATACTTTCTCGGTGCACTCCCCACCACAAACACACAGACACAATTTATAAGATGTTACTACATCAGAAACCACTAGATAGAGAAGTGCTTCTCAAATTTTGGCATCTATCAGGATCACCTGGGAGTCTTGTTAAAACTTAGATTATTAGGCCCACTCCCAGAGATTCTGACTCAGTTGGCCTGTACATTTCTAACAAGTACCCAGATGATCCTGATGCTGCTGGTACAGGGGCCACACTTTGAGCAGCACTTGAATAAAAACTTCAACATTCAAATACCAGTGTACTCCTACCACAGTGGAGCTTTTTTCACCTGTCACCTTTCTTCTGCACTGAAGCACTCAAGCTACAGAGACTCCTTCTCAAACACTCTTATAAGTTTTGCTTAACTCGTAGGGCTATAAATGTATGACAGGACATAAATAAACAAAGCTAACTGTCTAAAATGGCTTCTCCACATATTAGATCCAAGATCGAATGCATTTGTTGTCAATTTTGTGAGCGAATCTAATAATCACAGGGACCAGAAACACACTGAGAAGGAACTGGAACCTGCCAATACAGTTTACATCTAATCCCTGCACTGGTCCTGTCTTAGAGTCGAACTGAAGCTTTCTATTAAAATAATGTAGATTACTTCAGGTCTAGGTCAGCGTTGAGGCCACTTTCACCACTCCAACATATAGCACTAGGAAAGTATCAGAAGAACACACGTCATATTAAAACATATTATTTATCACTTAAAGGGCATATATTGAAGATAATCCCTTTCCATATTCCCAAAGAAGAGAAAAAACAGAAATGTAAAAGTTCTAGAATAAAAACAGATTTCCCTAAACATTCTCTGGTCTTTACTGCATTACCTGCAAAAATTGCTCTGTATCAGCAATCATTTAGGAGGATATTTTTCCTTTGGGGCTTACTTCTTTATGTCCTTTGTCTAATTATGCATGAGTCACTTTAAAGATTAAGAGATCATCCTGTCAAATGCAATTTTCTTGACTGCTCTTCTGAATAGCCTTCTTTCTGCCTCATCCACTCTCCCTTTCTTAATTTTGCAAAGGAAAGCCTTAATTCAGAATATACTGTTGCAATAAACTAGAACATGTCTTTGAATAAATTCAGAATCCAGTATTATTCATTATTTCCCACACCACTAACCTTTTACCCTTCTTCAAATTCCCACTGTTTCTCATTACTGCCATCACAAGAATTAAGAGTGATCCTTGGATCCTGGGAATTTGGGGAGACAGGTATTGTATCTTAGCATTTATATTCATACAGTCCCCAAGCAGTCACACAGCACATTACTTCCTTAGCTACTGAGTTATTAATACATGTTTATTTTACAGATAGGGAAACTGAGTCAAAATGAAGTTAAATGATTAAAATACAATCCTAGAGAAACTCAAAGCAAGATTAAATCATTGTATTCCTTCAGCGGTGATTCTTAATCAGCGGCAATTTTGCCACCCAGGGGACATTTGCAATGTCTGGATACATTTTTGATTGTCACAGTTGTGGGGGGAGCAACTGGCATTTAGTGGGCAGAGGCCAAGGGCACTGCTAAACACCCTATAATGCACAGGATAGTTCACACAAGAACTTCCTGGCTCGAAATGCCAATAGTCAAGGTTGAGGAACCCTGGCCCTCTGGCATCTCTAGCATTACTCTCTTTAGCCCCTAACTAATAAAGAATGGCTCCCTCTATAATTTGATCCTTGTACAGTATTTACACAGAAACACGGCACTCAAGTGCTATCTCTAGCAGGTTATACTTTTTAGTTACTGCTAAAATAGAGGATATGCAGGCGCCACAGAGGAAAATGAGGAAAGCTAGCAAAGCCCAGCTCCTCTCCTTTTAGGAGAAAACCTAGCAAAGCCCAGCTCCTCTAGTTAGGAGCATCCAGGCCCAGAGCGATGGTCCATGTCTGGCTGCTCACCTGGACTGGTCCGTTGCTGATGTACTTTACAGTTGCCCTTTTCTGCTTTGCTTATCTCCATGCACCTGCATCACTCCAGAGCAAGCATGATGCACGTTTATGAGAATCTACAGACTTACAGCCCCTAATTGTCTACTTTGTTTAGTAAATTGTACTCATTACTGAGCCATGTGAGGCATCTAGGGACATCAGCCTTTCTGAGTGCCCTCTGTCTGGGCCTGGGTAATGAGACATTATCTAGCAAGGGTTCAAGAGTATTGAATCGAGCTGCTTACAATCAACCTCCAGTTTTAAGTGGAGTGCTTTTTTTTTTAACCTCTTGTCCCTCTTTCCTAACCATCCTTAGCTCTGCCTAGATTTATGGTAATCATAATCTTCTCTTCAAAGGGTCTGGTTTTAGTCTAAGCTCTAGAAGCTGGAGAACTCAGAAAGAATGTGGTGTCCCTTCTATCTCTCCTTCCTGGACCTTCGCCTGAACCCCGAGAAGGGCACACCAAACACTGAATTTCTCTTTCTGGTCTCAAAAATCTTCAGCACAAATGAAAATTTGAAGCTAGCTTTGGTGGTGATGTTCCCAATGCCTACATGCACTGCACTAGGGACTGCAAACACATGTGGAGTGAATAGGCACGTGACTTCCAGTGATGCTGGATAAAATAAATGGAATGGGCAGAACCGTATGCTTTGCTAGTGTTATTATTCACCAAACAAGGAATCTTTAACTCTCCGACAAGCTATTTCCTCATGAAAAACTGGTTAAAAAAGGAAAAGTTAAGCAGAGTGATCCATGGAGAAGGAGGATGGTGGGCGAGGAACTATGAGCTAGCAGAGCTAACCACATGATATGGCTAGGAGAAAAAAAGCAATCAGGCCCTGTTCCCTTTTCTACAGAGCATGTCAGGAAGGCTCAACAATCCCTCCATATAAATCACATCCTGTACAAACTCACTAAAAATTCCTGTGTTGAGATATTTCCATGCACAGATTCCAACCCATCATCTTGGTCATAGCCTTCTCTTCGTAATTGCTGATTTGCATGGTGTCTATGAGTTGAGAATCATTAAGAGTTTAGGGAACCTTTCACAGACAATCCCAGCATCCTGTTGCACTGACTCCCAGAGGCTGGTGAAAACAAGAGCTTCTATGACCAGGCAAAGCCAGAAAAATAATGGCAGAGAACACCTTTGTCTTACCCTGGAGCAGAGGGGTTGGAAGCCTTCAAATGCACTTACATCCTCATGACCCATCTCCTCATCAGCTCTTTTCACCTCACTCACTTCTGCATATTGGAACAAGACCAAATGATCACCAACTGCCAAAGACAAAACTGAATAAATGCATTAGGCCAAATACTCACAACTTCAAGTCCCAAGCCCCTGTTCAAGTGAATTTGTTAGAGTAAGCTAAGTGCTTAACACATAAACCCAAACACTATAATGGCTCAAACTCAATAAAGGTTTATTTCTGGTTCTTGTATGCATACTGGACAGGTGGACAGCCCAGTCATGGGGTGGCTCTGATGCAGCAATCAAGGCACCCAGGCCAATGAAAGTCCTGCCATCTCTAAAACATGATCTTCAAGGTTACCCTAGGGGTCCTCTCCATTCCAGGCAGCTCAGAATGGAAAGCAGCATGGAGAAGCTTGCATGGGTGTTCTCTTTTTGTTTTTCCTTTTTCCTGGAAATGCATCACAACACTTTTCTGCTTCCACTCACATTCTGTTGGCTGGCTAAAACTCAATCACACAGCCATACCTAACCCCCTGGGCTGCTGGGCGGCTAGCAGTCTCTATCACACAAGGCTGACTCCATCCCAACCAAGAAGACAGTGTAGGTTTAGGGTAGGGAGTTCTGGGTGAGACACAGCACAGTAACTTTGACGTAGTTACTTAACAAGTGTGAATCTCTGTTTTCTCATCTGTAAAATACCGTACCCCTTCACAGGGTCAATGCAAGACTCAAAATGAAACAAAGCAGTACTTCTCAGACTTTAATGTACATACATATCTATCCTCTAGGCCTCTTGATAAAATGCAGATTCTGATTTGATGGGGCCTGAGATTCTGCATTTGTAACAATCTCCCAGGTGATACTAATGCCCTCCTCTGACTATACTTCGAGTAGAAAAGAGATAAAAAAATAAAAATAAAATAAGAGAATATTTTTGTAAACCACAGAGTGATTTGCAGATATAAAGAATTATTATCCTGGCACCAATTTTAATTGATTATAAATGAATTCGTGGCTAGGCAGAATTTTGGGAATATGTTTACTCTGAGTACCAGATAAAATTTCATAGTCACAGGATTTTGGAACAGGAAAGAATTTAAGTGGTCACTGCTCTCTCCCCTTATTTTCCAGATAAGGAAACAAATTCAGAGAAATCAGTGATACCCCCAAAATCTCACAATAATTTAGCAGTGTGTTGGGATTAGAATGTTGAAATTTGACTTTTTTCTGTTATTACATAAACCCAATTATAATCTTTGAAAGAAAATAGGTAATTCTTATTCTTCTGCTAAAGCAAGAATAAATATTACTCTGGCCCGTGACCAAAAAAGTACGAGAAAGTGGCATTCACCAGCATGGGTCAACACGGTACCAAATGTAGGCAAGTTGTCACAGGACACATATCAAGAGATTTCCAAGCAAATGCTCATCAAAATGCAGTAATCCTTACCAAATTTCTACCACATGTTTAAAATACAACTTCAACACAAAACAACTTTGTGGCAAAAACAAAAATTTTTATTTCCAATATATATAAACTCTGAGTTGATCCCATTTGAAGACATTTAGAGAAAGAGAACTTGGGGTTGCAAACAGAAAATGGAAATAAAATAATCAGCTGAGGAGAAGCAGCAGTTTCTATAGTAAACTCTGGGTGCAAATAAAGGAACCTAAAGATTTTTTTTATTGCTGGCATATAAATTATTTTGCATCTCTGAGATCATGGAGGGTCCTAGGAGCTTACAGTAGATCAAGAGACGAAGTACCTCAGAAGTGAAAGATAGGAGTCAAAAACTCATAAATCAGAAAGGCAATGACTATGTGGAAATCAAATCAGTCTGGAGGAGACGGGAGCCTCTAAATATGCATGTCATTGCCAATAAAGCAACACGAATTTGAACATGTTTTGGTGAAATTAGGAAAAAGTACTCATTGAGCAAAGAGCGATAAGTGGAAATCAATACTTGGATATCTATTATTAGTTTAAGATGAGTATAAAGCTGTTATTAGCATCTGCATTTACTGAGCAATTTTTTAAAAAGTAAAAAAGTTCCTAAGAACTTTCATATATTTACTCTTATGCTCCACCTCCACCCTCTTCCACCTGATGTTTTAGCTCTCAATCAAGAACTCTCCCATCCTGGCAATATTCTAGAACTGACTAGAATACTTACCCTATTTTTGTGCCATGGACCCCTTTGGTAGTCTGTTGAAGCCTAAAGACCCCCTTCTCAGAACAGAGTATTAAATGTTTAAGATAAAACACATAAGATTACAAAGAAAGTGAATTATATGGAAATATTCTCCTATCCACACAGAACTTGGGGAGTCCATAGACCCAATGTAAGAACATCTGATTGCGGAATGACTCTTCTGGGATAATAAAAGTTTTTTACTTATAGGAAACAGTTTACAGTAAAGTTTAAAAAACCCAACATGCACAGTAAGGAATCCTGCTCAGGGTCAGTCAGTGAAGGAAAGAATGAGCTGCAAAAAGAAGCCCAACTTTGAATTTCTGCCTAAACTCAAAGCTATTCATGCTGTGGCTTTAAAATGCTACATTAAGGAATTACTCAGGGAACAAGAATTTTCTTGGTCCCAGCCCTGTAGACACAGCATATTCTGTGTCCTGATGCCAGGTGAAAGAAGGCAGAATTGGAGAACGGTAGACTGTATTGAGTCCTGAGCTTGGGTCCTAGTCCTCTAACTAGTTCTCTGCCACTAACTCTGTTTGGTCAAGTCACGCAGCTCTGAGCTGAAACTCCCCGTCTATAAACTGATATGATGGAGAAGGTTAAGTTAAACCATCTTTTAGGGTTTCTTCTAACTCTGAACTGTTATAATTCTAAGACAATGCACAACCATTTCTCTGGGAAGAAACATCAGCAAGATTTCTTTTTGCCCTAGGCACACAGTATGACAATACTGTCAGAATGAGAATGTTTTGGAGGCTTCAGAAATACCTTATGAGAATCACCTAACTGTAGAATTTTAGACTTGGAAGGGATTTTGTTTTTTTTTTTTTTTGTCTTTTGTCTTTTTTCCGTGTCCGGCAACGGATCGCAACCCTCAGTGTTGCCCCCGTACCGGACCGGGGACCGGCAACGGGATTGCAAGCCTCGGTGTTGCTCCCGCACCTTGCTCAGCCAGTGAGCGGGAACTGGTCTGTATGTGGGATCCGCACCCTCGGGTGGGAGCGTCGCCGCGCTTCCCAAGCGGTGCACTATCCAGTGCGCCACCGGGCCGGCCCGACTTGGAAGGGATTTTTTTTTTTTTTTGTCTTTTGTCTTTTTTCCGTGTCCGGCAACGGATCGCAACCCTCAGTGTTGCCCCCGTACCGGACCGGGGACCGGCAACGGGATTGCAAGCCTCGGTGTTGCTCCCGCACCTTGCTCAGCCAGTGAGCGGGAACTGGTCTGTATGTGGGATCCGCACCCTCGGGTGGGAGCGTCGCCGCGCTTCCCAAGCGGTGCACTATCCAGTGCGCCACCGGGCCGGCCCGACTTGGAAGGGATTTTAAGAGACACCTGCCATCTCACCAATCCCAATGAAAATGCAAGAAAAATGAAGTTCAGAAAGGTCAAGAGATTTATTTGTGGTCACACAATAAGACAGTGTTCATGGACTGTTGTGACTACTGCTGTCTAGCACCAGCAGGATTTTAGGATTTGGCATTGGTAGTAAAAAACAGCTGGTTGGTTCATTTGAAGAAAGAAATAAATCTCAAATAAGCTGAGCCATCGGATGGGAACTGAACAAGGAAGCAGATGAGAGGGGTAACGGCATCCAGAATCAGCATTCAATACCTTAGGCAGGGTCAAAGCTGAGGCCCTGACTATACGCTGTAACCTGCCCATCACTGGCAAAAGCACCCACCTCCTTCAAATACCATGTCCACAGAATCTATCTCAAAGAACAGTTCAATAACAAAGAACAAAGAATAGTTATTTCAAAAAAGGGGGATGGATGAATGAACCCTGGCTAATAAGGTCAGTAAAACCAAAGTTCAAGTTTTGGGCTGTTAATAACAATCTTGAAAGGTTACCATTAACTAAGAAAATCTAAAAACACTTATTAGGAATTTTCAAGTTTTAGAAGAAACTAATTCAGAATAACTTTGACCTATCTTCTGTGGACATCCCTGAAATATAGAGATGACTTTATCAAAATTATTTTTACTAACACTCTCACTTCTATCTTCAGAGCATGTTAATTACTGGCTACTGATTAAGTTTAAAACTCACATGTACATTTCCATAGTCCCATCCACATGTGTAAACTAGATATACATGCAAATAATTAGAAAAGATGAAGTTGTTGGGAACTTTGATCAAATCATGATCTCAACATGTTTCATTAACCAACAACATGTTTGTCAAGTGATTTTAAAGCCTACACTATGGTGCTTACTTGTCACTTTTCCCTCTGCCTTCCCTGCTCAGACACACACACGCAAAGTAATCAGAACCATTCCTCAATCCCCACGACGAACATTATTTCTACCTCATATAAATAGTTATGGCTTTCAGAACTATTTTCTTTGAGATTCTCTTTGACTAAGAGCTGACACAGTCTTTCAAGATCTTCTAGAGTCTACACACTACTGGTTTGCCAGCTCCCTAGTTCACCTCCTCCAGGAATTCCCAGAGGCAGCAGTGCCATCTACTGGTAGGGAGGGTACAAGTTGTTTTCTGAAAGCCTGTGACATGAGCAAGGACCCGAAAGAACAGCAGCCTACATTTGTGTCTTTGTGAGCCTTTCTTTTCTAGAGAACATTACAGGCATAAGTGACGCTTACAACCTGAGACAAGTAACATCCACAGGAACCTCCATCGCGTGAAGGGCAGGTCCCCTGAAAGCCATATAAAGCCCATCCAGGCTAGCCAACAAGGCAGCTCTGCCTGGAAATGTGTCCTCAAAGCTCCAAAGGCAAGCAGCAGTCTCACCAAATTAAACATTTCTTGGCTCTCCTTTCCTCCAGTGCTTTCTGTATCAGATGATCTCACCCAGTGTCCCCAACTGTGGCAGTGTTATCCAGCTCTATCTTTCAGCATGTGTCCTATAGCAGGTGCTCAGACCCCTCTCAACATGAAGGCTCTTATATTTACACAATGTGACACAGATCCTCCTCAAAGGACACTACTGCCTAGGCATGCAGGTTGGACTCTAATCTCTCTCATTCACTCTCCATTCGCTGTGCCTGACCCAGGGGATAGCAGTGACAGAAAGGAAATGATTTTGTTGCTTTGCAAGCACTAGTGGGCTTTTATTGAGTCAGAGAACAAAACCTTGTCCTATAGGTCACTGGGGTATGTTACTTCCCTCAAGATGAACTAAGCCTGTCAATCTTCCTGTTGTCCCTTGCATAACCTAATCAGTGCTTCGCAACCCTCTCAAAACCCTGCCTTCCTTCCACAGGCTAAACATAAACATTGTATGCCCTTTGTGTGGTTTATGTAATAAAAATGACTATTTTTCCTTTGAAAATTAAAGCATATACCTTTCAAACTATGCCACCTACCCTCAGAATTCCTTCCTCCCCTCTAGATTGCATACCACCTTAAGAAAAAAAAAATCACTGATAAAGTTTTAAATTATTCCCACTAATTTGCTTTGTGTTCCAGTCTACCAGGTGACAGTCTATATTTCACTTTAATAGGGTCATTTGTGATATTCCCGATGAGCTTTGCAGCAACTTCTGTTCTTTTACTTTCATTCATCTCAGAAAACCACTAAAAGACTCGCTGCAGCTGATGGATTTGAGTTTGATCTCCCTAACAAATTTAAGTGTTCTCTCTTCAAAAAAATTTTTAACTTGCCTAGTAGATTGATTTCTTAGCAAGTGAAACATTTCACAGGCATGGGGTGTGTTTTAGATGTTTGCAAATTAGATTGTTTCCTAAAGAAACATAACTTTGTATGAGGAAAGGAAGAGTAATAAAAGGGCTTTGAAACAGCATCAGGATGTCTCCGAGGAGTTAGGTAGGGAAACCTTTGTCCATCTCATAACAGAATAAGTTCCAAATGAATCACACTGAAACTCCAGAATGCAGTAAAATCTTCATAATGACAGTTAGTTGAACCATGTCTTACCGAGTAGATTATCATGTACACCCAACAAATTAATAAGTTAGTTAACCAATGGAAAAGAGAAGAGACTTTTTACATTTCACTGTCAGATGTACAGTATGCCCTTGCTATTGCAGGTCTGGGGAACGGAGAGGTAGGGGGTACCCTGCACAGTTTAACCTGCTCTTAAGCTCCTGGACACACCTCCCTTTTTTAAAGTATGATTTCCACCCTCTTATGGCCTTCTTTAAACACTCACTTTCCAAGGCATTAAGGAGGTCTGAATAGGTTTAATTTAGACTCTGCCTTCCTTCTCCCCACAGTCCATTAACATACTGAAAATAATTACCCGTTTGGGCAGCCCCAGAAAAACCTGAGTTTACAGAAACTGCCACCCTTCCCCCCACAAAATCTTATCTTCTTGAAGAAAAATCTCAGTGTGATGGTCTGCTCTGCAGTTTCCTGCAGGCATCTTCCTCCTCACCATTTACACCGTATGTGTAATTCCTTTTTGCAGCCTCTCATTCAGATCTGCTCCACCAGTGCCCACCTGCTTTTTAAAAAAAAATTTTTTTAGCCTCTTAACGAATCTCTGGATTCCTTCGTCAGGCTCAAAGCGTTTGATTTCGGTGAAACTCGGGTGACTGCTGCGCGCAGGTCCAGCGGGCAGAGAAGCCTCCCGGGGGGGCAGCCCCGGGGCTCGGGTCGCTGGAGGCGCCCCCGCCCCCGCCCGCACCCAGGCGGGAGGGCTCTTCGCACAGCGGCGCTAGGAATTCGGCTTCGCTCGCGGCCGCCGGAGGAGTTCGAGTCTCACGGGCTCGGCCAAAGTGACACTACATTTTTTTTTTCTTCGTTCTCCCATATGACAGGTCTCACTGCGTGAAAGCCACCTTCTCCTCGGCCCAAGCCCAGGTCCAGCGCCCGTGACGCCCCCGCCCCACCACCCGCACCCTTTACCTGGGGAGGGGGCCGATGCCAGGATCCCTCCGGGCGGGAAACAAAGGCTGAGGCGAGGCTGCCAGGTGGGCAACTCCCCTCGGGCACTCTTCGCCTCGCTGGGGAGGATGGCGAGGTGCACCAGAGAGTAGGAAAAGGGAAACCGAGGCACCGAGGGTTCCTGGTTTCATCATGTTGTCTAGCTGTGTTTTCTTGTATCTCGTTCAGTCTCTTTAGGATTGACACTCGAAATTCCCTGTCATTCATTTCAAGGGCTTCTTGTTCTATAGGATCTAGAGTTTGAGATTTATTGACTTTTGGTGGTGTATTTTCTTGGTTTTTTGCATTTCGGGTATCTCTTTTTGGGTGCTTGTTCATTTTGGCAGGAGTTTTTTCTCGAATCTTAGACCTCTGATTCAATAGATGGCGCTATTGAGCCTTGCAGATCGTTCCTCGGGACAAGCGCTCCGGCTCCCTCCGACGGCTCGGGAGAAAGCCCCGCCGCTCGCGCACGCGCAGCCGCGCTCTCGCGCCTTCACCCCTCCGGCCCCCGCGCGCGCCCCTCCGACCAGGCTCTGTCCCTGAAATATTATTTTGATGCCGGCTCCCGCTCACTGGCTGAGCGAGGCGCGGGTGCAGCGCGCTCTCGCGCCTTCACCCCTCCGGCCCCCGCGCGCGCCCCTCCGACCAGGCTCTGTCCCGCCCCGGCCCTGTCCGTCAGCGTCGGCGAGAGCCAATCCAGTCTCGGGAAAGGCCCAGCGCCGGTCACGTGGCAAGACCAGCCAATCACCAGATTGCCCTCGGCAGCGCCCGCTCCGATGTCCCTGGGGGTTCGGTTGCTGTGCTGAGCGGGTGCGAGGCGGGCACAAAGGGTTGAGTCTCTTTTCCGGGGCCGAATAGCGCTCAGCTCATCAATTACTAGATCAATTTATTTCTTAATTCCTAATATAAATAAGAATCACCTGGGGACCTTGTTAAAATGTGTATTCTGATCTAGAAAGTCTGGGCTGGGGACCTGAGAGTCTGCATTTCTAACAAGCTCCCAGGTGGTAATGACGATGCTCCTGGGTTGAGGACCACGCTTTGAATAGCGTCTGTCCAAGTGATGGTTATAGCCCCTGCTCCATGTGATTCGAAAATTTCGCGACCTTTCTTGTGCTTCCTCCAGTGATGAAAAGCATTCCAGTGGCTGACTAAACTTGGGGTGTCCTGGTGACGCTCAGAGTTTGGGCACCGACTGAGAGAGGGTGTGTTTAATTCCCACATCACCCACCCTCAGGCTGTGGAGTAGCAAACTGTGCCAACTTGGCGATTGGTTTGTGGAAGCTAGAAGTGAGACGAAATGCTCATCGAAGAGAACACCGTGTCTACGTTCGTCCTAAAGTATAGGGCATGTGTGTCTGAGTGGCGCTGTGCTAGACTCTTGGCCAGAGAAGCGACATAAGTGGATCCTGCTTGCTGGAAACTTACAGTCTGTCGTTGAACTACACAGGCAAGTTAAGGAAGAAGCGTATGGGAAAAACACTGTTTTCAGGCTGGCAATCTAGAAACTTTGTTGTTTAGCATAGCCAAGCTCCTATTACCCAATAATGTGCTAAGGTGATTTAAGTATCACATGCTAAATTCTCTAAAATCTTCTCCCGTGAGCTTCAAACCAGGTGGTATGACAGTGCTTCAAGCAGTTATCTCTATTTATAAAGGTAACCTAGACTGACACTTAGAGAAAACTTAACCCTTGTCACTGTGTCTTGGGTCTTGTATTATTCCATTTCTGTTGCTTATAACAGGATACTTGAAACTAGGTAATTTACAAAGAAGCAAAATTTATTTCTTACAGTTTCGGAGGCTGGGAAGCCTATGATCCAGGAGGCACATCTGGTGAGGGCCTTCTACAGCAACACAGGGTGTCATGGTGAGAATGGGCTGAGCAAGAGAACTAACCTCCTCACTTGCTCTCCTTTTAAAGCCATCAGAACTATGCCCATTACTCCATGAATGGATAAATCCATTCAGGAGGGTACAGCCCTCACAATCACCCTTTAAAGGCCCCACCTTTCCAATACCATAATTGGATTTCCCACCCTCTTAACACTGATAAAGTGGGGATTAAGTTTCCAACACATGAACTATGGGGGACACATTTGACCCATAGCAGCTTCTTTGACTTCTCAGTCCCCGAAGAGAAGCCCACTTAGCAGTCTCAGTCATGGTTCATCACATTGCCCCTATCAAAGATGTCATAGCACAAAACTCACAGTTTCAGGGAACACATTGGATCTAGCACAACAGTGGTTCTAGCTACAGCAGGAGTGAGGAACTGTCTAAACAAGAAAATATATTTGAAAGCCTCAAAGAAAGTTTCTTTTGCTATCATTACAACAGAGGTTCTCAAGCCTGGCTACATGGTGAGTATTTAAGGAAACAGATTGTAAAGCCCTGTTTCTAGAGATTCTGATTAGAATGAGGAATGGAGCCTGGACAGCTATAGGTTTACAAAGTTCCGCAGGTGATTTGATATCCAGCCATGCTTGAGAACACCTGCATAAGCTGCTAGATCGATGGACTCATTCTTTAACAAGAAAAAATCAACTCCGCAACACAAATCACCAATGACATAAACACTATGTAAACAGAGAAAAGTTTCTGCATAATTTGTGAGAACAGCTTTTTAAAAGACCAAAAATAATTCATAGGTAATAAATATCCAAAGACTATTCAGTGGAACAAATTGAAAAGCTAGGTCCACAAGTAGGTTTAATTCCAATTGACTGACTAAATATTTCAAAAATAACCTATTGCCTTTTGTTAACCATGCCAAACTGATAAACTCTTTGGTGACAGCTTCACTTGTTTTATGCCCTCCTTGACCAAAACAAATTTTTATTTGAGATTTATTAAGAGTTATTCCCTGAGACTTTTCCCAAAATGTGCAACGAAATCACCTGGGGTATTTGTTAAAATGCAGATTCCCAGGGCCCAACCCAGAACCTCCTCTAGCTTCTCTTATGCAACAATTCTGAAGCCAGTATTGCTTAATTTGGGTCCAAATTGTGCCTTCTGATACAGAACATCTATCCAAGCAAATCCTCAAATAATATAGCAATGCTTTTAGTTTAGTTTGTCATGCTAGCTAAATAAAGCAGTTGAATCTATTTTAAAGGATTCTAAGATATTCTCAATTCTCTTTACAAGAGCTTTACCAAATTGAGTTATTTCATGAAATAAGGTGATTAGTTCCTGGATCTTGGAAAGCTATTGCTGAAGTGATATTTGCAGTACAGGGGTATGACCTAGTTTATAACTAAATTAGTGAGGTCCTCTCAGAACACTCTACCAACAATAGCCATATTGCTCGAAAGTGACTTTATTTGTGACATCAGAAATATGGAAGCCCAATGTGTGAGCTGCAAATTAGCTTCCCTCCTTCTCTGACACGTTAAATATATTTCACAGCATTCAAATGGGGGAAATTTTTTTCTCACCTTGTAAACTTGTAGCTTTATTTATTGGGTAAAATAAGGACAGTTTTCACTGATATTTAACTAGTATGGGTAAATAAATTTTTAACTACAAAAAAGCATTTATTTTTCTCTTTGTGGGTGTCATCATTACAGAAAGAGGTAACAGAAAACAAAAGAGATTCTTGCTTGAGCATATGAATTTGAAAAACATCCAGGCTGTCATTCATTTTCTGTTTACTTGCTTCATGTACATAACCTGGCTATCCTGTCTCAGGAAATAGGTATGTGAAATATCTGATATAAGTTAGTTCACACAAAGTTTCCTAGCCTCCACTGTAAAAATTGCTCAGCAAGAGATTTAGTTATATTTGAAAAGAAAGAAATAAAATATAAACTACCCCACCAATTTGCCAAGTCCCCAAAATCCATTTATTGCTCCATTAGAATCAGAACCTCCCCTCGACTGCTTTATAATTGCTAATTATGTTTTTATCTCTCTAACAATAAATAGCTTCTCTAAACTTAATTGATTTCATTCATGAAAACCCACAGATTACCCAAGATTCTAGTCTCCATCTGTCATGTAAATCTGGCCAGGATAACATTTTATACCTATATATCTGTGTTTTAATAACTGATACTTTTTTTTTTTTAATTTAGAGTGATTACGTGCAGATTTAACCTAATACGCAAGGCATTTTTGTAGAAAAGTTAGTTTTCTTTATATTCTTTATAGAGAATATAAAGAATATACATATTCTCTTATATATTTTTTATAAAATATTTCACAAAGTGTGTAGATAATATGATATGCCCCTCTATACCTCCCCCAACTTAAGAAACAAAACATTACAAATACAGTTGAAGCCCCCATGTACCAGTCCCAACAAGTTGATTTTACTTAGATAGGGATTTCACCCCTAGCAAGCTTAGCCATAAAGGAGAGAGAATGGTTTATAGAAAGAAATACCATATTGTATGCATGTGATAGAGAACACAGGTGTAAATGGGCAACATTCTTACTGAATAAAATGTTTGGATGTTTCAAAGTGATATAAGAAAAAGATAAGGGAGCTGGAAACTCCCTGTTGTCCAGCACCTGTGTTTTACAATTACAAATTTGGTCTTGGAAAGCCCATAACTTTTAGAAAATAATACAGGTAGTTCAGAGCAGAGATGAGATCAGGAATCAGGTCTCATTCATTCAATAAACACACTACATGAATCCTGTCTTTTAGCTCATTTTAAGAGAAGCTATCACAATTCAAAATAAAAAGTTTTATGTTACAGGTAAGGTCATAACACTATAAGAAAGCACATCGAAGAAATACCGGTTCTGATCAATGAAATCAGGGAAGGCTGTTTGTAAAAAGTTATGCCTGAATTGAATTTCAAAGAACTTGTGAAGAGTTAGCTAGCTGTTATGTACTGAATGTTTGTGTCCCCCCTCCCCAAATTCATATGTTGATGGTATTAGGAGGTGGGCCTTTGGTAGGTAATTAGGTTTAGATGAGGTCGTAAGGGTGGAGCCCTCATGAATGGGATTAGTTCCCTCATTAAAGTCACCAGAAACTTGCTTCTGCTCTCTGCTGTCTGCCATGTGGAGACACGAAGTCAGCAGTCTGCAACCCAGAAGAGGGCATGCTGGCATCCTGACCTCCAGCCTCCAGACCTGTGAGAAATAAACCTCCATTGTTTATAAGCCATTCAGCCTATGGTAGTGTGTTATAGCAACCCAAATGGACAGAGACACCAGCAAAGAGCAAAAGAAAGGATGTTCCAGGCCTAGGGAGCAGCCCACACAAAAGCACAAGAGCATAAACACTGGAGAAGAGAAAGAAGTTTACTTTGATTAGGTGTGAGAGGAGACAGGAGAAAAATTATGATTAAAAGGTAGGGCAAAGACGAGAATTCAAGGATGGCAGGTGCATGATATGCCCTTCCTCCCTCCTCCAGTACATATGGCAGATATAAGCAATCATGGTATTCAACTCTATTATAGTGATTATGAATAGAATCTAAGGCCATATGGTCTGGGTTAAAATCCCAGTTCATCTACTTGCCAGCTGTGTAAACGCAGACAATTTGGCCCTTGGAAAATATTGGATAAATGATGTTCACAGTTTTCTGGTTTGTAAAATGGAAATAATGGCAATACCAGTACTTGTCTCTTACAGTTGATAATGAGCTAATTAAATAATATAAAGTTCTAAAGCAGTGCTTTGGCATATAGGAAGTGTTAAATGAATGTTGGCTATTATTATTATTATTATTATTATTATTATTATTATTATTATTATTATTATTATTATTATTATTATTATTATTATTATTATTATTATTATTATTATTATTATTATTATTATTATTATTATTATTATTATTATTATTATTATTATTATTATTATTATTATTATTATTATTATTATTATTATTATTATTATTATTATTATTATTATTATTATTATTATTATTATTATTATTATTATTATTATTATTATTATTATTATTATTATTATTATTATTATTATTATTATTATTATTATTATTATTATTATTATTATTATTATGAACCTGGATGTGGCCTCAGACTCCTCAACACAATGCTGTTGACATTCCCTTTCAACCAATCAGAATTGGCATCCAGGGGGGACCTCTATTCTATCCCTGGTTCCCGACCCAACTCTGACTTAGAGCTCAGCCTAGTGCCACTCACCTATGCTAATTCTTATCTACATTTAAGCAAGTTCTCTATGATAAAATGTTCCTCTCGGTCCACAACCAAGTCATGAAAAACTAGGCACTGACACACCTAAATATTTTCTTGAAAACCTAAAGAGATTATTTTCACAGATTTTTAAAAATAATTTTTAATAAAACACACTATACTTTTAGTGTCATCTTAGAGGAATGATGACAAAAAATGTTAAGTGGAATTGGGGAAGCTGAAAAAAAATGTGTCCAGATACTCATAGTGGAAGACTTTAATTATCCAAACACAAAGCAGCCAACTGCTCAGACAGGATGAGAGGTATAGGAGGAGGTGGGGGCGGATGTTAATAAATTGAGGACTGCTTTTTAAATCCCACAAGGTAGAAAAATAGAGGGAACTTTAATCCTAAACAGGATCAGAAATGAACCCAAGAGATTGCTGTGGGTGAACCACTAAGTAAAAACTAATAACATAATTAAATTCTACATCCTCATGGGACAGGGGAAAATCATGAAACAAATTGCATATGCTTTAGATTTTAAAAAGGGAAACATGATAAATATAAACCCCAGATAAGGATGCAATTGAAATGAAGGACTTTTAAAAGTCAATAACCCACAAGAAAAGCCTTTATACATTTTGTTATTGATGTTTGTTTTCCACAAAAAGCATATATCAAGAAATAAAAATAACAAGCATTAGAGGTAGGAGCTAAAAAGAGAACAGCTTGAGCCACATAAATTAAGAAAAAAGAAGACATCCCCCTCCCCCCATGGGTAGTTCATGTAAAGAGAATTAAAAAACTCAATTAATTATAAATGAAGAGAATAATAACTACAGCAAAAAGACTTTGAAGAGCACCTTACAAGGGTCTACAAAGCCAATAAAGGGAGATTATTTTAACATGTCAGAGGTAGGAAGTCACTCAAAGAATGAGTGGAATACTTTGATCTTGGTGGGATAAAGGATTTGCTCAAGAATGGAAAGAAGCATATTTCACAGGCTGAATTACTTTCTCCAAAGTAAGATATTGAAAAAATAATATAGAGACTTCCTTTCCTACGATATCCCCAAAGATGGACCGGTTAGAATTACTTGATTGTAGTAGTGACTGTGTACAAAAGGAAACTTTGCAAGGCTGAACAAAATCCATGTGGGCCATCAGGACTGAGATAGTGGGGAATCTGCCAACTCAAGCAAGTGACTTGAATCTACAAATGTGTAACTGTCCCCTGCTAATAGAAAAGGGTTACGAGGGACCTGAAGAAATATAATCTCAAAGATTATTTTTGTAGAATATTCAATGATTTTTGACCTCAAGTATAGGCGCTATTATTTTGCCTAACTTAAAATAACTTAATAAAATGACTATTTAACTAGACTTGATAAGAATTATATGTGGCCATGTTCTTTCTATTTTTTCCTATCTCTCTTGACATTAACTCTCACTTGTGAATTTATTGACCAACTACACTTAGAGTTACAGGCTTAAAACAAACTAAAAGCCTGGCACAGAGTAATCATTTAGTAAAAAACGTTACCTGCCTTAGAAAATATTTTTCAGTAAGTAAATAAAAATATAAAAATCAAACAATCAAAATAAAATAAATTTCAGGCTGTCTTTCCTTCCCTCTCTATTTTCTTTCTTTTTTGTACTGAGCAATCGTAACATTCTTCTGGAATTTCATCAGCCATCCCCTGTCATGTCAGCAACAGCCCTCTGATAGAAGTTCCTACTAACAAGGGTTCAAATACCATGGCTTTCATATATTTTTATAGTTTTTATGCTTAAGATTTTCTTCTGGAGTAGCTAAAGCCAGTATATTAGGAAGACTACTTAGGTCTTCTGTTTTCAAAGATTAAAAAGGAAAAAAAAAAAGATTCATTTTTCTCTTGGCTAGAGTCCTCTCCCCAATCTTATGATTGCCTTTGCTTCCTAAGGTTAGAAATTTGGTTTAGGCTATAGACCCAGTCCTGTGCTTCTGCCTAGGATTTGGATTTCCTTAATCCAAGATCCCTCCCCTCTGTCACGTGCCCTCATAACACACACATTTTCTACTAAAATCCTAAACTGAGACTAATGCTTTCCACCTCAGAGATATAATTAAAAATGAACCTCAGAAAAGTACTTTACTAATTCCCTTCAGTTTGCTTCTATAATATGTCTCTGCTCTAAACACCATAATGGCCATTACCAAGATTCCCACCTCCCAAGCCTGGGTTCAGTGTTCAATGTCTCTCCTCTGAGCTCCTCACACTGTATCACGATTGTCTGTTTAGTGGTTTATGACCTCCACTAGACTAAATTTTGTGAGAGCAGGAATCATTTCTATCTTGTCCATCATGGTATTCTAGCCCCTAGAACAATGTCTGGTGCAAACTAGGTGCTCAATAATCATTTTTTAAATAAATGAAAGCACTCATTCTTAGAAACCTTCCTCTCCTTCTTTGGGCATCTCTACTGATTTTCCTCTGAACTGGAAAATTACCATTACCTATTATTAGGGTCTATCATTGATATTCCTTTATGTTTCTTTTCCTTTTGAGGCTCTGTATTTTCTCTACTAATATTTAAATTTAAATATTTAAATTTCCTCTCATTAAATTAACTTCTCCATTCTCATGTTTATTCCTTTCCCCTTGCTAATTTTAGTTAGATCATCAAACCTAAATTGTACTGCTGCAAATATAAGCAACTGATCCCTTGTATGTATTGCCAGCGATTGTATTAAAAGCCATATATTCTAACAAGCAAAAACCCCAAAAACAAAACAAAAAATCAAACAAGAAACAAATATATTCTTGATATTCCATCCTTTTACATTCCAATTTTTCTAAGTAGAAATTTCTGTTCCTATGAAATTTTCTATCACCATATCTCATTCACTTACAAAACACTACGGCAGGTTTCAAACTTAAGTGTGCATCAGAATCACCTGGAGAGCTTGTGAAAAAACTGTTGGGCCCTACCCCTAGAGGTTTTGATTGAGTGGGTCTGGGGTGAGGGCTTAGAATGTATATTTTTAACAAGTTCTTAGGTGATGCTGATACTTCTGCCTGAGGACCACACTTTAGAATCACTATCATTGTGTCAATGACTCAATGTTTAAATGACAAACTAATAAACAATATAAGAAAAAGTAATCAATAAATAATCCAAAACCTATGTACAAAAGGAATTTCTATGATTGGTTATGAATTCTATGATTGGGACTGGAAGTCATTTCAGGATGTCAGTCCAATATGCTGATAGAGCTCAGATGGTCAGCTAGGTGTAGAACATCATCCAAAAGAAATATATTTTTTTCTTTCCAATAAAACTTTGTGTACCTCTGATTACTGCAATTCAAGAAAGCTACAGTGACCCTGGAAAAAGCACCAGAAAGGGCAGCTAGGTTGATGGAAGGGAGGCTACCCTCTAAGCCAAATGAAAGAAGGTGGGAGTTTTTTTAATTTTAGATAGGTAAAAGCCAAGAAGTGAAACAATTTATTTTAGATAGGTAAAAGCCAAGAAGTGAAACAATCAAAGTCTCTAACATCAGAAGCAGATGGACTGATCACCAATTCTGAAATCCCAGATGCAGTGGGTCCTTTGAAATTTGAACTTAGAGGCGTTTATGAAGAAAGTACTACTTTTTTCAAGGGGCAAAATGTATAGAATTCATAACCCCAATAATAAGGAAAATAAAGATAATCTAAATTTATTTTGTCAAGTAGGTGAGTGATAAAACCATAATTGCTCAAAATGAAAAAAAGAGCTAGCCTATGACACAGAAGTGAGGACCACCTACCTTCTCATCACATGTCCCCTAGTGCTGCCATTGACAAAAGAATATGGAAAATGCTCCTCGAGTTTTGCCTCATAACCCTTACTCTAACACCTTTAGACTTCACGTGGGCCCACTTCACCTTGAAATATATCCTGTGATACAAGTTCATGGTGATAACTAAAAATATTAAAGTTAATGAGCTACTCACCTATGCTCCAGCTTTGAGAAAGCCGTCCCTGCGTTTGGTAATTTAGGCAGCCCTGACAACTGTATTGGACAGACATTGCTTTGGACTAGACATATAAGAAATCCAGCGCTGTGGTTTATCTAAAATTTATTTTAATCTTTTCATATAATGAGAAGTCTGGAAGTGGTAGGCTGGTATAGTGGCTGTGCATGGTCCTTGTTGCAGGTCAAGTTTCCTGGAAAGCAGCCTCTGCCATGGAGACTGCAGGCAGGACTTTCACTGGGGAGAGCTCTTGGGAGCAACACCTGTGGGGTAAGGGAAGGCAGCAGGATTGGGTAAGAGGGAGAGTTTGGGCTGCGGTATGGGCACAGCAAGGCCTCAGCCAGTCACGTGGGGAGCTCTGAAGATGGCCCTTCAGAGACTTTTTGTGTTGAAGCAACGGAACAGGACTTTATACCCTCTCATCAACCGGTCATTGGTCATGGGCTGCCTGCCAGGAAGCGGGCATGACCTTGGGTGGGGTGTCTGTCCTCAGCTGAGAGATATCAGCTATCAACAGTCCCAGGGGTAAGGATCAAGGATTTCAGTTTCAAAGGGGAATTAGGCGGTACAGCACAGCGCCCACCACAATTGCCAATGTCTCAGACTCCTTCTGACTTTCTGGTCTGCCATTCTTAGCATGTGGCTTTCATGCTCATGGTTGCTTCATGATTTCAAGATGACTTCCACCCCAGCCTTATTTCTGCACTCTGGACAGGAATAAAAAGAAGCAAGAAAGAGGAAGAGGTAGCCCCTATAGCAGGAAAATAACTATTACCCAGAAATGTCCAGCAATCTTCCATTTATGTCTCACTGGCCAGAACTTGTCACATGGCTGCTCTAGCAGCAAGAGGTGCTTGCAAATGTGTGTTTTAACTAGACACATCGCTGCCTTGACCAAAATCAGAATTCAGAGTTTTAAAGAAAAAGGAGATGTGTATGATATTAACAACTAGCAGTTCTCCCAAACCTTCTGATTTTCAAAATGAGTTAACTCCCTTTGGGAAGGAGTTGGTGATTCTATAAACCTCAGGATTTTTTAAAAAATTTTGTTCCTGAGAGTTACTTTTCTACTTTAATTGTGTACTAGTTGTATTACCACTTCCTTCTGTGGTCACTGAAGGTAGACTTCATTTTCTAATAGTGATGTTTATCTCAAAATAATAATTCTTAAACTTCTTTCAGGGTGATTCATCACTTCTCTCTTTCGCACTTTCTCCCTCACACACATGTTCATACGTAGACACACATGATTTCATTATTCCCGTGCCCCTGAGAGACAGTATGACTACAATCATTAGGTCCTCGTCAGTGCTGGATCAAAATAAGATACACTTAGAGATAAGGGAGAAGAGAAATCATTGTCAAAAGGACCACATGAAGAACAGAAGTATAAGTCCAAGGTAGGGAATCCTGCTGAAGTAGAATTGACCAGGAGTAGTGTTGCCAGATTTAGCAAATCAAACTAGAGTATGCCCAGTTACATTTAAATTTCAGGTAAACACCAAATAATTTTAGTGTAAGTGTATCCTAAGCATACTTGTACAAATTGCATGGGACACAATGATACTAAAATTTATTTGCTTTTTATCTGAAATTCAGATTTAACTGGGTATCCAGGATTTTATCTGGCCATCCTAACAAGGAGGAATAGTGTTCACATTGTCACAGAGTTAGATATTACCACTGTGCCTATTTCTATAGCTATTGACTTTGACCACTCCCTTGGAACTTTTCTGAAAACCTGTAGTCTGAGAATTTCTGTCCAGTATTTTTGGAGACTCATCAATGAAACTAAAGCTGAAGAATCTTTTTTGCAACAAATTACATTTTTAATGTGTTCTAGATGCCCTAGGGTACATAGATAGGTTTCAAGTGGGTCTCTCAATCCACTGAAATTTTGTGGAAAATTTGTGCATATGGATTAATATATATTTTCTGGAGAGAAGGCCCATAGCTTTCATCTCATTCTAGAAGGAGCTAATGACTCAAAAAAAAAAAGTTCATTCCTGGGCAGAGGGCTAATCTATCTTGGTTATTTTATATGTGGACAGAGATAGAAATATCAGTCACAGAACAAATGCTTTAGAATTCTTCTTTTAGGGAAATTTGGAGCAAATATGAGAAGAGACTCTTTTCCTTACCAGCACAAAATCAGTTATAGAGTTAGACATTAATCAGAAGTGTTTTTCAGCAAAGCCCCTTAACCTCAGAAATCACCCACACTGTTTTTTCAGCACCTCTGTGGGTAAGGTTTCTGGAAGTCATCTTCTCAACAGTTATGTTGAGCTATTTCAAAGGGTAGAGATTAGAGACCACCACACTCCATCTGCCATCCCCTGTCTTTGAAGGGGCATGTTAGGATATTTGTCTATGGTCAAGTGCTATCGACATGACCTTTTCAGTACTTTTTCTTAAGTGTCTTGTTGAAGACCTCCAATTACAATTCTTTGCTTCTCATTTGGGCTTCTTTTCTCTTACAGGAAATGTTATAAAGTAGCAAGCATAGAACCAGTCTCACAATCTAATGTAAGAAAGTGGGGTATCCCAAACTTCATGCTCCTTTCAATTCCCAGTGCAATGGAATGGTCTAACCCTTGAAGCATCATGCTGTCCTAACAACAGTTTTCTGAATTCGCATGCTCATAAATGACACACTCACTGTACCATGGCGAATTGTTAGGAAAGCCTCCACCCATATCTGCAGGATTCTCCAAGAGTCCCCAGCATACCACCATTAACTACATCCCAGAGTGGGTTATGTCCAATATGCTATGAGCACCTTGAAGGAATCACATCTTATTTGACTTCCCCCACCCCCACCCCCCGACCTAGTTTAGTGCCTTGAATACAATAAGGAGCCATAAATGTTTGTTGAATGATTGAATGAAAGGATGGATGAATGAATTAATTAATAAATGAACGAAAGCTGTATAAGACCACAAGGAACAGGCTTAAGATAGCTTAGTCAGGGGCTAACATCAACCTTCCCTCCTCTGGGTGCAGGCCCTCCCCTGAGAACGCAGCATGCAGAATCACTCCATTCCTCTCAGTCTCTAGAAAGAAGGAAACAGATTTAGAATTTTTATTCTATTCCTGAATGATTTTGTTATCTTTTATTTTGAATATTCTGGTGAATTGATTTGGGAAAGAGAAGTCAGATTCCAAGATCCTAAATCCATCTTAAAAATGTAGCCCATCAAAGTCACTAAACCAGAACTGGGGGCAGAAAAAAAGTTCTGGGAAAAAGTTTTTCTAAACTGAGACCTCCCATGTGAATAGGATTAGTTAATTATATGGGGTAACTAGTGTTGGGCAGGGGGAGAAACACGTGTTCCCAGTAGAGAAACCATATGTGGGTGCCGTAGTTCAAGGATGGGAGGCACCTTGGCACATCTGAGCTAAATCAGACAGGGTGTATAAGCCAACTTAAGAAGAACTGCCCTTCCATATGGGCAGTTCCTATCACTTCCCTGCCAGTCCCCTTGGCCCTGCCCCCCGATCCCCTGGCTTGGTCTTATGTCTCAGGTACTTTGGAGGGCCTTCCTCAAAATTTCTTAAGTTCCCTTGTGGTGTTTTGGACCAGTGGGCATGGCAGTGCTGTTTGGGCTGGTCACTCAGAGCCTAGACTGGGACCTGCATGGACTCTTTCTCTCCTTCAGAGTACTCTCTAATCTTCTACCCTTTGCAGGGGTCATACAGATACCCCTTGAAGCTTCACAACTCATACTACGGGGTTGTCTTGGGGCTCCAAGGTCAGTTCCTGGACCCAGAAAGGCAGTCAGGCAAGCAGATTGCTCCTCCTGGTAGTGCAATATTTTGTGTGTGGGATCATGTGAGATTGGGCTACCAGAATGGTTCTGATATGCTGATTTTGGATAATGCAAAGTTTTTGTATAGACAGAGGCTTCACAAAAAATATTTGACCAGGGCCTGCATACCCTATAGGTGGCTTTGTTAAAGAATTTGGTCTTTATCCCAAGAGTAAGAGGAAAGATCAAACTACATTACCCAAAATATCATTTTGTCTAAATCTCTTTCTTTAATTAAAAAATTTCATTGTAGTCAAATATAAATAAACTAAAATTTAGCATTTTAAATCTTTTTAAGTATATGGTTCAGTAGCATTGACATTGTTGTGCAACCATTAAATCTCTCATTTGATATAGTAAAAAACTAAAACCAGAGATGCCAACTGACTTGTCCAAGTTCACACAAATGATTAGTAAAAGAGCTCTGCGTTGTATAGTGAGTGCTCTTCCCACTTTCCCAATTTATTCATTTAGTGGACAAGGAAACTGAGTCCTGAAAGGCAAAGTGACCTTGACCAAGTCAGGGGCAGAGCTGTCAAGATCTCCTGACCCCCAGGCCAGTGCTCTTTCTCCACCTCACTGCTTCAGGCTGCCCTAACCTTCCTCCTTCACCACCTCACTTCTTCCCACCAGAAATTCTAGGCCTCCTTACACTAAAATGTGAGTGTCACAGAGCCAATTATCACTTAAAGAGGATTTTCTAAATTGGTACTTGGTGGGTGTCAAATCCATTGGCTGCAATATGTCTTCACACCAGACTTCAATAGTTTGTCAGTTGTGGATTAAAGAAACTACTTGCCACCATTCCCGTCACTGCTAAAGCTCTCCATGCATCAATGTTGGCTGCAAATCAAGTTTAAGAAATCAGTAGAGCAATTAAGATGATTTCCAATGCATTATATATATTATTGGGGTTAGTTTGCTGAAATATATGGCCATTCAAGAGTGTCTGGCACATAGTAGGTGATCAACAAATATTTTTTGAATAAATGAATGCAGGTATTATTCATTGAATTTTTCTTCTTTTTAAAAAATTAAGGTAAATTTACATGCAGTAAAATTTACCCTCTTAGGTATACAGTTCTGAGAGTTTTGACAAGTGTTCACAAAGATGTAACCACCACCAAAATCAAGATATAGAACGGTTCTGTCATCCCCCAAATTCTCCTTTACCCCACCGTAGTCAAGCCCTTCCCCAACTCTCGGCCGAGGAAACCATCAATATGTTTCCTGTCACTTTAGGTTTGCCTTTGCAAGAATGTCATAAAAATGAAACCATATAGCATGCACCCTTTTGAGTCTGGCTTATTTCACTTAGCATAATGTTTTTGATGTTCTTCTATGTTGATGCATGTATCAATAGCTCATTCCTCTATATTGTACCATAGTTTGTTTACCCATTCCTCAGATGAAAGGTATTTGGGCTGTTTCCAGATTTTATTATGCATTGAATTTTAATTTTAGCGTTTATTTGTTTTAAGACTTGTCAGCATCTGGAACTCTAAGAAGGAGTTGTGTTCAAAACCCCTATTAGTTGACATGTTTGTATAGTCTGTTTTGAAACTAGTAAAGATGTTAGAATTAAGGCAATGTATAAGTCTAACTTCCTGAAAGCAAAGCAAGAGGTATAAAGGAAAGCATAAACATAGCCACTGAGTGGTGTTGGGTGGCTCCAAACCTGGGTCTGGACCCTCATCCACACTTCGCTTTGGAATCTTGGTGGGTCCTTTTTCTGGCCAACTTGCATCTTGTGAATATCCTGCCCTTACACTGGGAGAAACATACCACATTATGAGAACTGTTCTGTTTTCCCAATTCTCTTTACAGCTACAGCAGTCACATGACTTCAGCTCCACTAGTCAAATGCAACTCCGGAGACTTCGGTTTGTGTGAGAACAAGGGTGATCTGTTTTCTGGGGAGGGTGGCAGTAAAGGTGTCGGGCTTAAGGGAGCAGTGCAAGGAGGATGTCTGTCACCACAACTCAGCACTGCCAGCTTCGATCTATGATATCTGTGATCAGTAGCAACATTAGCTGAAGAGATCATTTGTTGCAGCTAAGAACACTGCTATCTCAACAGAAAGGGCCAGTAACCAAGGCTTCTGCTATTGTTTTCTCATCTGTAAAATGGATCAAAATTCCTGACCTTTTTATGGATAACTCTTGAAGGTGTTTTTCCCCATATCATATACAGTATTCTCTTTTTGAGGATCCACCAAAGAAACTGTACTCAAGTTTTCTGAATTGTTGGGCATCCCCTACAGAGGCATTTTTATCTTATAGATAGCATGAATTGTGTAATTCGTTTGATGATGTTTCCCTTACGTTATTGGCTGCTCTAGAGATCAGAGCCAAATGTGTGGCCCAACTTCAGCAGTCACACAGACCTTAAGACATGTTTTTTGTATTCCAAATTTACTTGTATTTTCATCTTATTTTTCTACTTTCTTTTAACCTTTGTTATTGGTTCCCTCACTTTAAAAAGTGCACATTATAAAGGAAAAAATGGAACATTATCCCACCACCTGGATAATTCCAAGATATTTGTAATTGGTTAGAAAATTTAAAATGTACAGAAAGGTACAAAATAAAAATAAAAGTTTACCACGTCTCCTAAAGTCCATTTTCCCAAAGATCACCACATTTCCTTCAAGGAAAAAACATGCATCTGTGAGCATTTATTTAAAACTGCATTTATTTAAATTTACACAAAAGAGATTATATTCTGCATAATTTTCTGCATGTTGTTTTTTTTTCTCTTTTCACCTAATACTATATCTCAGAGATCTTTTGCTATCAGCATATGTAGGAGCAATTATTTTTTAATGTCTCCATAGTATTTCACCTTATTAATGTATCAAAATTTACATAACTGGTCTCCTGACCTTTTGGGTTTCTCCATTTTTTCACTATTACAAAGAATTTTACAATGAATATTCCAAAACCTATATCCTGATGAAAATTTTCAAGTACAGACAGTCCCCAACTTATAATGGTCCCATTTACAATTGGTTTATCAGGGTATTAAATGCATTTTCAACTTACCATGAGTTTATTGGGATGTAATCCCCATTATACATTGCAGAGCATCTGTAAATTCCTAGCAGTGAAATTGCTAGACCAATTGGTATGATACGTGATAAATGTAGCTGAATTACCCTCCAAGAAACTGGCACTAATTTTTACTCCTGTGTGTGTTGTATCAGTATTACCATTTCCATGCATTCTCATCATTACTAGATATTATCAATCTTTTAAATTTTTGCCAGTGGGGAAAAATGGTACCTTGCTCTTGTTTTAATTTTAATTTACTTAATTATAATTTTCAGAGTTAAAAAAAATCTTTGGACCAAATGTATTTTGAATTAATGTGGAATATAAAAATTTCTATATATTGCATTTATTTAAAGCACTTAAAAAACAGCTATTCTACCTGTAAATCGGTAGTTCTCCATCCTGGCTGCACATTTGAAACACCTGGAGTGCTTTTTAAAAATGCCTATGCCTGGGCCTCTTCCCAGACCAATTAAGTCAGACTCTCTAGGGGTGGGATCTGGCCTTGATATTTTTAAAAAGCTCCTTAGATGATTTATAAGTGCATCCAAGGTTGAGAACCACTGCTCTAAATGTATTATAGTGGATACTACAAATAGTTTGTTTAAGAGGCTTAAGGCTCCATCCAGTCCTGAATGGTACCAGCTGGATGTATAAAACATTTTCTAAGCTGCCTTTTTCTTCAAACAGGGGTCTGGGATATTCATGATGATGAAGTAACAGCCTCCTTGCACAGCTAACATCCTCTTCCTCCGCTCCACGATACACCAATTGTGCAGCTAGCATTCAGTAAGTAATGATAAATTCACACTTTACAAATTAATAATTGATATGAGCAAACCAAAGAAAGTCACTAGCAGAAGGGTGATTAATCTCTTTATGATCAAAGGTGTAAGAGCCCCTTCCTGTTGAGCTTGTGACTGTAATTGGCTCATCCTCCAGTGGAGAAAAGGAAAAGATTTTCATAAAGAAGAAAAGCCACTGCCACCCATGTGAAGGAGGGCCTTTAGAGTTTGTCCGTCATTCTTCAGCTTCCCTGGTTTCTGTGACAAGTGTGTCACAAGCTTTCATTTTGTTTGCTAGAGCTAAACCAGGCTGGATTTTTCTGTCAACTCAGCAAATACTTAATAGGAGAAAAACTAACTGAGGAAATGATCCAGTTTATTTATTCAGTTTGAATTTTCCATGATATCAGGGAAAGATGAGATAAAGCAATCACGATAACTTTTTACAAGGTTTCTAAATGTATTTGCATTTTAAAATACAAAATTAGGTAATATGAGTGGAAAAATAATTTTTTTAATTCTTTAATAATTTTTTCACTTCCTTTGATTTCCTGGTTCATACTAATATCTATTTTCTCTCATTGTCTAAAGGAAGTAGATTACATTTTCAAGTACAAGTTGTTAATAGCCAAGAATTAAAACATAGAAATCTCTTAAAAATCATTGAAGAACTAAAAACTAAAAAGTCACCACTAATTAATAAGTCAACTCTAACAAAATAATTTTTGAAAGAGAATATTTGAAAGTTTAACTTTTCTCTTTACTTGGATTTATTGTAACATGGTTTATGCACAATAAACTGTAATATTTAAAGAATACAATTTGATGAGTTTTTAGAGCTGTATACACTCCTGAAACCATCAAGATCAAAATAAAGAATTTTCCATCACTCCCAAAAGTTTCCTCACGCGCCTTTCCAGTCCCTCCTACCCCTGGCCTCCAGGCAACTTCTGGTCTGCTTTCTGTCTCAATAGATGAGTGTGCATTTCCTTTCTGATGAATGATATCACACAGATGTACTCTTTTAATGTGGCTACTTTTGCTCAGTGTAATGTCTGTGAAGCAGACCCAGGCTGCAACCATCACTTCATTCCTCTCCACAGCATATACTGTCCCACTGTCTGCATGTGCTTCAGTTTCTCACCCGTTCCCCTGATGATGGACTTTTGGGTAGTTTCCAGTCTTGGGCTATTAAGAATAATGCTGCTGTGACCATTCTTATAAAAATGTTTGTGTGGACATAAAACAATATAGTTTTAAGATATTAATGTTAGTGTATGTATAGTATAAATCCTAATGCACATGGTTTTGTTGATTTGGGGAGCATTTTGTAAAACTCAAGTACTATGATTTCCCATGGTAGATGAAATAGCTCTTTACCCATCCAGTTGTCTCAGTCCCCAAACAAAACAACTTTCAGGTTGTACATGCACAGCTCTACTGGGTACCATTTATATCATGATGCAGCATCTGCTCAACTGCATGTGGCAACATAAGTCCTCAGATAGCTCTCTTTCAATGAGGACAGAATATTCCCCCTTGCTTGTCTGTCCAATGATAATAACTGTGATGGGTTAGTATTTCTAGAAGCTACTACCATCATTATTCTGTCATGTTTAAGAATGCTTGTGGACCATAACATCCAGCAATCCCACTTCTGGGTATATATCCAAAGGAAATAAAATCAGTATATTGAAGAGATTTCTGCACTCCAACGTTCATTGCAGCATTATTCACAATAGCCAAGATATGGAATCAACCTAAATGGCCATCAACAGATGAATGGATAAAGAAAATGTGGTAGATATACAAGGGAATACCATTTAGCTTTCAGAAAAAAAAAAGAAGAAGAAAGAAAGAAAAATCTTGCCATTTGTGACAACATGGATAAAACTGAAGGACATTATGTTAAGTGGAATAAGCCAGACACAGAAAGACAAATACCCCATGATCTCACTTACATGGGAAATCTAAAAAAGGTAAAGCAGAGAGTGGAATGGTAGTTGCTAGGGACTTGGGAGGGGGGGAGTTGGAGAGATGTTGGTCAAAGGGTACAAAAATTTGGTTAGAAAGAAGGAATAAGTTCAAGAGATCTACTGAATAACATGGTGACTGTAGTTAAAATTAATGTATTGTGTTGAAAATAGGTAGGGAATAAATTTTAAGTGTCCTCACCATAAAAACAATAAGCATGTGAGGAAATGCATATGTTAATTAGCTTGGTTTAGCCATTCCACAATGTGTGCATATTTCAAAACATCATGTTGTATACCATAAATATATACATTTTTAATTTGTACATTAAAGTAAATAAATAAGTAAAAATAAACATGTTATATATGCAAATAAAAAAAAAAGCTCAGTTACACCTTCTTGCCACTAGTCCATCTGGCATGTAAAACCCTCCATGGATGGGTCTCCACACCTATGTAGCAATTTCTCCTAGCTTCCAAACATAATCCAGCCATATCAGGCCAGCCTCTCTGCCGTCCTTATGTGCTATCATCACATCTCATAGGTGCTTCTCCTGAGCCCACTCTTTCCCTACCTTGTTGAACTCACTTCAGTCCCTGACTCCATGCACCTAGTCCTTCTCTAAATTTCTAAAGTCCTGTTATGCTGTGCTGTATATCCTACTGCTTTCTCTTTAGTTATTTCCATATATGTGTATAATCTCCTGAATTAGATTTCAATATCTCTTAGGTCAGGACTGTATAATTTATTTTATATAAATATAAAATGACTGTCTTCATCTGTTTTTTACTGCTATAACAGAATGCCACATACTTAGTAATTTATAAAAAACAGAGTTTATTGGCTCACAGTTCTGGAGGCTGGGAAGTCCAAGATCAAGGCACCAGCAGAACTGGTCATTCTGATTCAAAGATGGTGCCATGAATGCTTCACCATCCAGAGCAAGGGATTGCTTTGTCCTCACATAAAAGAAGACAAAAGGGGCCCCTAACACACCCTTTCATAATGGCATTAATTCAACCCTAATGACCTTTTAAAGTGAAATTGCCTTTTAAAATGATTAGGACTGGACGGCCTTAATACTGTTACAATGGCAATAAAGTTCCAACTTGAGTGTTGGAGGGAACAAACATTCAAACTACAGCAATGACAAACTTACAAAATACATTGTTGTCTGTGTATTCCCCCAAAGTCTTAATATTATACAATTAACACAATAGCCACTGACCAGAACATCTTTAACTTCACTTCAAGCATGCACGTGATTTACCTCATTTTGAGATCTCCTCATTGCCCAGTGCTTAGGTAAGCTGAACCAAAATATAGCTGCAAGCCAGACTCTGGCTCCTAATTTTGAATTACTGAAGACTGTTTTTGGATAAAAGAACAACATGATGATCATCACAAGAGTTTTGCAGAAGCAAAGGCCAGTAATGGTTAAGCCTCTGGAGACCTTTGATGGTCCTGGATCAAACACAGGTGCATCCCATATTCACAGAGTGTCCAGAAAGGGGGAAGAAGATGCTGATATCAACAACTCATTTAGCAGGATGTATTGAGCCTGAATAGACTAAGAAGTCTATTTTTAAAAGCCCTTCATTTTGTGCCTGACTTATAAGGCAGACACTAAAAATATTAATAAGTAGAAATGGTGCTGATCTATGAACATGATGAGCTTTCAATTTCTGGAGCCACAAGGTGACAGACTGCCATGAAGATGCTTGCATCCTCATAATATCCTGGAGGGATCCAACTTTAAAGAAGGAAACGTTGGTATTTTAAATCCCAGTTTGGCATTTAACTGTGTAAAGTCATTCTGTTACATTGGCATCACTTAAATAGCCTTAAAAAATAAAGAATAAAAAAACCAGATTGTACTACACCTCACAGAAGTTTTAGTATAGATGCTTTAAACCCAGGGAAATTATGTCCTGTGCAATTTATCTTCCTGATATTGGCTTTCTTCTATGTCCCCTAATTGCAACTGGCACATAGCTATATTGATACAGGTCAAAAGTTGATCAAAAAACTACCATTCACAGCAACATGGATGGACTTAGAAAAAAATTATATTAAGTGATATAAGTCAGGCACAGAAAGAGAAATACCACATGTTCTCACTTATTTGTGGGAACTAAAAATAAATAAATAAATACACAAACAAATGGTGGGGGAGGGTGGGAAGAAGACACAACAATCACAATTCCTTAAAGTTGTTAAGACAAGTGAACAGATATGAGGTTGATGGGCAGGAGGGGGGAGAAGGAGAGCAGGGAGGGAGGATTCAGTAAAGAGACACAAAAATCAACTACATTGTATATTGATAAAATAAAGTTAAATTAAATTTTAAAAATGGAAAAAAGAAGTTGATTTTTTAAAAAAGATGACTATATTATTAGGGCAGGGGCAAGAGAAATAATGTCTGAAGTAGTGTATCGCTGGGGGAATTTAATCCAGGATACAAAAGTTGGCAAGTAGGGTTCTTCCCAAACCAATTTACCAACCTATTCTTGCCAGGAAAACCAGGTGCAGTTCTTAAACACATGACTTAGGTACACCATTATAATAATTAAAAATAGAAAAGCCTATGCATGGGGCCGGCCCGGTGGTGCACTGCTACAGTGTGCCTCTTGGGAGCACGGTGGCGCTCCCGCCAAGGGTTCAGATCCCACATACAGACCGGTTCCCGCTCACTGGCTGAGCGAGGTGCGGGTGCAGCACCGAGGGTTGCGATTCCGTTGCCTGTCCCAGTCCGGTACGGGCGCAACACTGAGGGTTGCAATCCGTTGCCGGACACGAAAAGAAAAAAAAAAGAAAAAGGAAAGAAAAGCCTACGCATGGTATAACTACTTTGGAAGAAGTTTGGCAGTGTTTAATAAAGCTAAAGATAGGAGGGTACTTCAAAAAGTTCATGGAAAAATAGAATTAAGTGATCATACAAATCTTTCCATGAACTTTTTGAAGTACCCTTGTACACAAACCTTAACGACCCAGCAATTCCATTCCCAGGTATCTCTCCTATAGAAATGCACATTCATGTGCACCAAAAGACTTGTGTAAGAATATTCATAGCAGCATTCTTTGTAATAGCCTCTCACTGGAAACAACTCAATGCACATTAACAGGAAAGTAGACAAACAAACTGTGGTACAGTCTCACAATGGAATGCCACACAACAATGAAAATTAACAAACTGCGGTAACATGGATGAATCTTAAAGACAACTATTGTGTAAAAATGTTAAATCAGGGCTGGCCCAGTGGTGCACTGGAGAGTGCGCCACTTGGGAGCGCGGTAGCGCTCCCGCCGAGGGTTCAGATCCCATGTGGAGACCAGTTCCCGCTCACTGGCTGAGCGCGGTGCGGGCGCAACACCGAGGGTTGCGATCCAGTTACCGGTCAGTAAAAAAGAGACAAAAAGGAAAAAAAAAAAAAGTTAAATCAGACACACCAGGGTACACACTGCATGATTCAAAATAGCACGAATTAACTATGTTGTTTAGTAATGTGTACTGAGGAAGTAAGACTGTAAAGAAAAGCCAGGATGTGAATGGCAGAACGGTTAGAATGGGTGATCCCCAGGGAAAGAAGGGTTCATGATTTTCCTCCATGACTATCTGACCCATCTAATGGACACCAAGCATGAAGAGTACATTGGTCATTGATCTAACTGTAAGCCTGAGACAGGAACACTCAGAGTCCAGGACCCTCCAGGACTGCGCCTTCCTGGCGACCCACGCGCTGTATTGCTCCCTGTTTCGTTTTCCTCATCGTTACTTTGGGGTCATAACCTTCTTTGTCTGCTTTGCTGTCTCAGCATATGGATTTATTATTTCAAGCCCAAAAAATTTTTTTTTCAATTAAAAATGTCTACTTTTATGGGTAGATTTTAACACATTCATGAAAGAGTGTTTTTTTCCCCCAGCTTGTGTGTTTTTGGCATTTTCAAGGATTTTCATTCTTGTATTCATTTTTAAAAATGACTTCACTAGCTCTCTCCTTTCTCCTTATGTGTAGATTTCAACACTATCACAAGACAGTTTTGTTTTTTAGTTTCTGCTGGGTTTTTGGCATTTTCAAGGATTTCGTTCTTTTACACATTATTAAAGTGACTTTGCTACCTCTCCCCTTTTCTTCCTATATGTCTTTGGAATTTTATTTGGTGGGTGAAGAAAGAACAAGAGAGTGAGCATGAGGGAAGGAGAAGCAAGCACAGAGATGTGGATGGTCTTACAGGTGGGTATGCTTGCAACATGAAAGCCCTATCATGAGACACTATGAGGCCAGAAAATGCTGTCACTTTACAATTTAAAATGAAATTTTGACTCGGAGCATTTTTCCAGTGCTGTTTATTTATGCATCAAATAGAAACAGAGACACTTCTATTCCATTTCTTTTTAGATCAAAGGAGTAATGTCAAGCTAGGAAAGATCCAAGGAAAATAAAACTTAGTTATGCAAAATGGATTCAGAGAAATTACAAAAACTTCTAATACTTTAATATAGAGCCAAGATATCTGACCTATAGAAAAAGCTCATGGATCAAACAGAACAAAAACAAACAAAAAATTGGTCTAGATTTTCCTTTCTATCTACAGCCATTTTCAGTCATAGACATCTTTGAGGGTCTGGAGAAATTTATGAATGGTACTGCACCCCAGAAAAATGTACATAGGCAAAAAAATTTTACTCTCACTTTCAGAGCATTCACAGATATGCTGAAGCCCATCCACCTATAGCAACCCTTAGGCTAAACATCTGAAGCTCTAGAATAATGCCCAAAGTACTTCCAGCTGATGAGATGCAGAGATCAGGAGGCATCTCCTTCCCCCCTGGGCAAATGGGACAGGTGTTTTATTAAGGCCACAGTAAGAATGAGCAGTCACCATCTTTCCAACTGTGTTTCATGCCTGTGTGAGCTAGGATCTCTTCACTGTGAGGAATAGTATTACTCAGTATTGGTCAAAGTGAGTTCATTATGAAAATACCTGAGGAAATTAGCAAAACAAGAATTTCAACCCTGAGGCCAGCCTCATTCAGGGAAAACTGTACAGCCAAGCCTCTTGGTGACATGGCAGTGGGGACTCATGGGGCCCTGGAGGTCAGAGGGGCTCCAAACATGGGTTCCTGTAGTTTTACCTTAGTGTGTACCTGCTTGTGTGACTCTGCTACTCTCTCTACCTCTATTTTGCTTGGAGAGTCCACTCTTATCAACTTACTGACTCTCTGAATTATAGTACAGCTCTCCAGGTCTGATTTCTTCAGATGATCACTATCCCCTGTAGATAGATTCCTCTCCCCTCCCTTTCCTCCTCTCCCTTCCTTTCCTTTCCTCTCTGTCAGATTCTCTTCCCTGAGCACCTTTGACTTGGTAGAAGTATCTTAGGAGGGGGGCTATAAATGACTAGCCTTCTGAAGCTTGGCCTGTCCACTATTTTGCCCAAAGATCTCATGACACTACATAAAAATAATTCCAAGTATATGCCTATGAAGCTAGGACTTTGATGCAGTTCTAAACAAAATGAAAATAAAATTCTATTGTTACATGGGCCACTACGTACCACCAATGAGTCAGCAGCAACTTTGAGATTAGAATTTGTCACATGGACAGAATGTTCCAACTGTGGACTACTGTGGACATCAGTGCTACACAGAATAGACCTTTTGCTGAAAAGAACTAAACAATGTTAAGCAAGCTTTATTGAAAAATGTTAAAACCTTACTCTAGTATCAAAGAATGTTCACACTGATTATTTTTCCTAAATGGATCACCTATTTTCAACCAATAATATATTACCACTGTTTTTCTTAAAGTTAAATGTTATCCATTAAATTATAATAATTTAAGCAAAATGGTATTAAAAGTAACTACAGAGAAATTCAGTTATATTTCCAAGTAATATATTTGCAGCAAAACTTTAAAAAGTTCTTTGGGAATTGGAAAGGTGTACCTTAAATGTCATGAGAAATCGAGGGTTCAATTTTAGCTCCTAATGATGTTGGCCAGTATTTCCCAGAGTATGTGGTGGAACAAAAGTGTTGAGATTCTTAGAGGAGAAAAAAGTTTTGTGGTTCAGCAAATAGAAAAACGCTACATATTCTAGTCCTCATCCTGAAGATTTATGACACTCACCAGTATATTAAAGATACTTCGTAACCCTGAGATCAAGAAGCCTGTTTAACCATATTTAACCCAGTATTTCCCACTTCCCAAGTGTATCTGACCATAACTTCCCTCCCATTTTTTCCAAATATCTATTAACTGCCCACAGAAATAGTGTTCGGTGGAACAAACATTGGGAAGTATCAATTTAGGCCAAATTGCATTTAAGCCATCACTGGAAAATCACAATCTGTAGTGAAAAAATTCTATTTTGAAGCAGTATCTACAGAATGAACTAACTTTTCAAAAAGTGTGCATTATAAGACTTTGAAGATAAACAACATACCAGCTGCTGTTATGCTACATGGTGAGTTAAGGTGGCTTTTCTTTTCATTCATTTCTTTTTTTTTCCTACTCTGTCTCTTTGGAAGTCTTTTCCATGAACATCTGTTGCTTTTGTAAAAAGAAAAAATGTTTATAAAAAGAACAAATGCCTACTAAACTTTCAGGGAGAATACCATTTAAACTATTTGCCTTTGGGTAGAGGGAGAAGCAAGTTCAGGGAATAAAATGTTTCTCTGCCTTTCCCACCCTCAACCCTGTTAAGCCTGTACTTTGGCAAATGAGGCATAGGTGGGAAAATGGTAAGAGGGTAAAAAGAGTAGGTGATTCACGTATTTCGAGTTTTTGCACCTATTCCATTGGAAGGAATGGAAGTTATGGGCTAACAAAGGATGCACTTCATTTAAAACATTGCCTTGAGATAAAATGAGTGGTACATACAGTGTGATAACCTCAGGGTATTTAAGAGAAAGTCAAAATACAATTGGCTGGTATCCAGAAGTGAGAAATTAGGGCTCCCCAAGGAGCAAGATGGCAAACGAAGGTTAACAGTTTCTTCAGACAAGAGAATCAATGAACCATCTTGCAACTGTTGTTTGGGTCATTGATTTTGACTGGGAGTTATGTGGTCCCCAGGCTAAGTGGGAAGCTGAGATGAACTGAAGTTCTCACAAAGTTACCCTTTACAGCAGGGCCAAGCCCTGGGCACAATTCTGAAGGCAGACCTCACCACCACCTCCACTCTTTTCAAACCACAGATGTCTCCCACCTCATGCCTCTCTGTGTACCTCCCACCCTGAAGCCAGTCCTTCCTCTGCAGTGCCCTAAGTTCTAGAATCCAGCCTGCTGGCTATTTTTGGACAGCCTGAGAGCTAAGAATGGTTTTTACACTTTAAAAAGTTGAAAAACAATCAAAAGAAAGATGATATTTTATGACATGTGAAAATGATATGAAATTCAAATTAGTGACCCTGAAGTTTTATTAGAACACAGCCATGATCATTTTTTTATAACCTATTGTCTATGTCCGCTATCATGCTACAACTGCAGAGTTGAGTAGGCACAACAGTGACCAAGCACACTTTATTTCCTAGAACGTTACCAAATCCTGTGAGATGCCCCTGAAGACAGAGTCCCATGTCAAAGAAGTACGATAGATTCTTTATGTTTTATGTCCCACTTAGTGATAGCTAATGCACATTGGTTTATTAAACCTCTGAATAGCACTACAGTTAAAAAAAAAAAATAGTTGAACCTGGTGTTTCCCAACCACATTTGAAGAAGGTTCCAGTTTCTTCACATCACACCCACGAATATACCCATAAACATCCCAAGAACACCTCTTGGAAAACACTGCTTTCGATCAATTCTTCTTCTTTCCCTATTGAAAGATATCTGTCCTGTGTCCCATTTCTTCAGGTCCATACCTGAGAGCTATCATCTTGGAAGTAAGAGAAGGATTTTGTCTTACAATCTGAACTACAATTATTAGTTTACGTATTTTCCTATGATTCTTATGAAAAAAATAGGTAATGTAGGTAATGCCAGTCCCCTTCTGTGTTACATGACAGTGTTGTGAGGGTGAGTAAGATAATGTACATTGATAGGTTTATAATTATCAGAACATACTATTCAAATAAAAGACATTATTATCACCTCAGATCACAAGATCAGCAACAATCTGCTATAGTCTCTGACTCTATTTTTTCTCATTCAATTATTTCTGTATATTATTGCTAAACTGACTTCCTAAAACCAAATTTATAAAAATGTCAATCCTCTACTCAATTACTTATAATTGCTCCTTATTGCTTAATGCAGTGTTTAAAATTGAGTTCTACAGAGCCATAGTGTTCCATCCAGCTGTCTTGGTCCTCTAAATTTGAGTTTAAGAGTGAGTGGGAGATCATGGGTCTCCCACTCACTCTTTAACTGTCTTATATATTGGAATTTCCAAATAATATTTTATTTATGAAAGGATTCAGCTGCTAAAAATGTTAGAAAAGCTAGTATTCTCAAATCACCAGACCACATTTTATTTTCCATATCTTTACAATAGGTATCTTCCTTGCCATCTGGGTATTGATAGAATTGGCTTCCTGATAGGGTTGATCAATGTTTCATCTGTGCACTATGCTGGGAACTCCAAGCAAGCAGAAGGTGACAAGGAATGAGGGAACTGTGCAGGACACACACAGGGGCAGAAGAGTCCTAAGGTAAGGTTAGCAATCACAGCTACAGACCAGACAGATAAATTGCTCGATTCCTCATCCAGAAAGAGGTCAGGTTTCAAGGAGAAGCTGATGGGGTGGGTGGGTCTGTGGATGTGGGGGATGGGGAGAGAGGAGTGAGACAGTAATGCATGGAGTTTGAGAGACATGGGTAACAGCAGACCTTAAATTCTGGTACAACTTGGGTCATTGACCAATACCATGTTAAATAAATTGACACATAAAAATCACTTACAAAAGTGCCTAGAACATAGTCCTATATGTATTAAGTATTGATTATTATTGTAGCTGTTGTTATTGTTGCTATTTTATTATTGTTCTTATTCAGTATAGGGCAGGACAAAGTAGAGTTATAGCCCCCCAAAATGTCAGCTGGAATAAGACAAGATGCTGGGCTTATTTAAGTTGATGGCTTACCTTCTTTATCCTATCTCTCTGCACTCTGTTTAGTTCTTTTAAAGCACTTACCATAGTTTGTAATTATATATTATTTGGATTTTTTTTTCTCTGTTTATCGTGTATTATCTGCTTCCTCCATTTGATTTTTAAGCTCTGTGAAGTTAAGGACCTGGTCTGTTTTATTCACAATCCTATACCCAGTGTCTAGCACAGTGGGCACTCAGTACAGAGTGATGACTGAATGAATGAAGGAATGCCACTGGTATAGAACAGGCTCCCTCCAAGGGCTACAACCTCAGCAGGAGAAGTTGGAAATAACTTTGATGCCCAAATGTCCTGGGTAAAATGGAGCCAGAGAAGCAGGCTGAATTTCCTGGGAGCTTCAATCCTAGACTATGGGGCAAGAGAGCAGATAGCCCCATGACAGGTGAGGCAATGGCAGGTGGGGCTGGTGCTCTGGGCATGTAGCTCAAGCAGCCTGTTGGCATTCCTGGGAAGGAGTGGCAGCAGCCTGCAGGTGTCTGGGTCTCCTTGCCAACAGATAGAATGGGACTAGGAGAGAGGCTCAAACTGATCAATTTCCTCAAGATCTCTAGTAATTTCTGAAATCATCTTCCTAACATGCCCTCCTGCCTCTTCAACATCCAGCTCAAGACCTGCAATCTTTGCCTGTAGCCTATTCCAAAACCTATTGCCTTTATATGGAAGAATAATTTTAAGTCATAGATTGAACTCTAGTTATACATATGTTGGAAGTTTTGGATGCTAATTACATCCTTTATGTGATCTGGGTTATTAATCAATTGGTAAATAATAGCAAGGAACCAGCTGAGGCTTGAATAATATCTGCCTCATTACTCCTAAGTTGGATTAAAGAACAGGGTAAGTCCTCATCTCTCCCTCCCCCTTTCGATCTAGGGTCCCTAACTTACCCACCCAGATACTGGTGGAGAATTTGGAAGATGGTGAGCTGCTGACTCAGACCCCACTCGGTCTTCTTTCCACACGAAGGCAAAAAGCACAAGCTCCAACTACCCACTGTACAGATTTTTGCCTCAGGCTTTCTTTCAAGGGAGAAAAAACAAGGGAGAGAAACTCAGCCCTGTCTGCATTTCAGTGCAGTGGTCCTGGCAGTTAGCCATACTTTGTTCCTTGGGAGGAAAGGATGAGCGGATGTAGAGTGAGACATCAGAAGTAGTCTTGTGATACTTCCTTCTTCTGATAATCGGCATGGAGATTCCTTTACGAATATATGAGGAAAGGGAACCAAAGGCTCTACTCCAGCATGTGCATATCTCACACACACACACACACACACACACACACACACACACACACACACACACACACAATTTGTTCTATCGAGCATCTTGCAGCAATATCTCCCATCCTACATGCTCTTTTATAATTCGGCATTCCTTCATCAAGAGATGGAATCTATGTCTTCTCTTGAATCTGGGTAAGCCTTTTGTTAAAATTTTTCTTTAACTGAAACATATTGATTGTACATATTTATGGGGTACAGAGCTATATTTCAATACATGTAGACAATGTGTGATTATCTATTTTGGGTAATTAGCATATTAATCATTGCAAAACTTAATTGTTTCTTTGTTATGTGCACATTTGATCTGCTCTCTGCTAGTCGTTTGATAATGTGCAGTAAATCACTGTTAGTTATAGATTCCTTGGAGGACTGTACACCAGTAGGACTTATTTTTCTTGTCTAGCTGTAATTTTCTGTCCATTAACCAGCCTCTCACTATTCCCCCTCCTCTTTCCCCGAATATGAGAGGCCCTTGACTACTTCAACCTATAGAGTATGGCAGAAGTGACATTCTGAATTCCAAGTCTATGTCATAAAAATGTCATGCACTTCTATCTTGTTCTTTTGGGACACTCTCTCTTGGAAACCCAAGAGCAAAGCCCAAGCAGCTTGTGCAGAGGTCTTGTGGAGAGGAACAGAGTTCCCTGACCCACAGAGCCCTGGCTGAGTCCCTTCCTGATGCTCAGAATCACCTGCCTGTCATGCGGGTGGGCCATGTTGGAAGTGGATCATCCAGCCTCCTATCAGGCTGCCTAACCCATGCTGCATAAAGCAGAGATGAGCTGTTCCTGCCAAGCTCTGCCTAAATTTCAGATCTGTGAGCAAAGTAAATGACTGCTATTGTTTTGAGCCATTATGTTTTGGAGTGGTTTGTTACACAGCAGTAGATAGCTGATACAATATCTAACCAACACCACTCTTAAAGGCAGCAGCACCAAAAATGAGCTGTGAGAGTTAGGGTGAGGCATCTTACTGAATAATGGGAGTGAATTTGTGCATGGAAGAATAGCTCTTTCTATCCATGAAGCAGACCAACCACTGTTCGATTATTAATATAAGCAGCACACTGTGCGGCCCCAGGTTTCAATAGTAAAAGAAAGGGGTGGGGGAACTACTGCAATTAGCTTCTGCACCTGGGAACTTTGTAAAAGGAATTTTGCTCCGTTATGGATAACAAATGAGGTGTAGAATGTCAAACCCGAGCTGAAAATGACTTTTTGATTTTTTTCAGAGTGTTGCAGTGGGATATTAAACCATCTTCTTCAAATACCTTGCTCTTATTCACCAAATCCTGCCCAGATGATCAGTTCAAAAGACTAGCTGTAATTTTCAACTTGTGAGACTTCTGAAAGGCCTGTGGCCTCTCTCCTGGGATATCCTTTGTACATCTTTTTCCCTTGCTTTTTAAATGGCCTTTTAGGGTCCTGAAGGCTTTTGGAAGATCAAAAGAGTCACAGAAATAAACTGTGAAAGCACCACTAGAGGTGGATTGGAAATGATGCTGGGAGTGACCAGAAGAAGGATGAGTCTGGTAGTTTGTTGGGAATTCTAGGAGCATCCCAGGTGTGCCCCTCTGCCTGGACCAGAGAGTTTAGGGAGGCTTAGGAATATCAAGGAGTCCATATTTAAAAGCTCCTCTACATCAAACTTCAACCCCTTTGAGGCTTGTCATCACAATTTTGTGTCAGACATGAAGCTGAGAACTCCGCCTCCCAGCTCCTCCCACATAAATCCTCTGTTTTATCTCTCTTTTTATCCAGGTCATTATTAAGGTAAAATATCCAAATTCTCATTAATAATTATCAACAGAAAAGGTTTTTTCCATATATATACACACACATATGATTTTTTACATATATATATATATACATATACATAAACACACACATAAATTCTGCTCTGGGTTGGAAATTTTTGTTAAACTTTTTAACTTAAATGTAACGTGCACATATAAAAGTATACCTAAAGAACACATGAAATTTCACAGAACACACCCAAATAACCACAACCGAGATCAAAAGGTAGCATTTCTAGTATCCTAGAAGTCTTCCTCATGCCCCTTTCAGTCATACTCAAACAGCACCCCCACAAGGGTGATCAATATTCTGATTCCATCAAAGGTTGGAAACTAACGTCCAATACTCCTCCCCCTTCATGAAACATTCCAGAGCACTGCATGTTTTATTTTGCTCAGGGTTACACCGAACCCTTGGCTTACCTTCTCTCTCTTCCTGATTTCTCCTCTTTACCCCCAGGGAATGGGATCCCATCATTAGATTTCTCCTGGAATTCAATGGAGAATGATCTGGTGAGCAAAGACAAAGTATTAAATGTCAGGACTACAAGGGGCCTTAGGAATAGATTATCTAGTTCAAATACAATTTCTCTCAATTTGTAGACCAGGGAGACTAAGTTGGTTACCTTTACTCACACAACTAATTAATGGAAGTGCAGGTCTAAATCTCTTTACGCTTCACAGCAATACCTCCATATCACCTTTCTGACACAGATATCTAAGGAGGAGAAACAACAGCTAACTTATGTTAAGTTGGGACATTATCCCTATCAAAGGAAGGCAGGCCACTTATGCTTTCTCAATGGAGTCAAATCCTTCTTCTTTATGAGTCTTTTTGAAACAATTTATCATATCAGAATAGTTTTTGAGCACAGTGTGATGGAGTTTACCTTTCTCATTCACTCATTCATTCTCTCATTAATTCAAACTTCATTTACTTACCAAATATCAATGAACATCTATTATGTGCCAACTATTGTTCTATGTTCTAGAGTCACAAAAGTGAATAAAAAAGACAAAAATTCTTGTTCTCATATAAGCTTACATTATAATGGGGGAGACATCAAGAAATAAGACAAATAAGAAAATATATTGTGTATTAGGTGGTGATTGGTGTCATGGAAAAAACAAAGCAGAGAAGCGAATGCTGGAAGATAAAGTGGGGTGAGGCGAGGTGTTCTTTCAAAATATGTGAGCAGTGGTTTCACTGAGGTGACCTGTAACTCAGTTCCTGGAGGAGGTAAAGGAGTAAACCATGCAGAAAAAAAACCATCTGGCAGAAAAGAATTCTTGGCATTGGGAACAGCAAAGGCAAAGGTCCCGAGATGGGACGATGCTTAGTATGTTCAAGGAACAGCAGAGAGGCCAGTGTGGCTGGGGCAGAGGGAGCACAGAGAGAGGAGTAGGAGAGGAGGGCAGAGAAGTAACAGGAAGCCAGGTTGTGCAGAGCCTGCTGTGCCACCATGAGAACTTATTTTTCTACTCTGAGAGCAATCGGGAGCCACTGAGGGTTTGGGGCAAGGAATGTCACGATATGACTAATGAATAAATAGGATCACTGTGGTAGCTTGGTTTAAAATAGTCTTTAGGGAGGTGAGGTGGAAGCAGGGATTCTTGTTAGCAGGCTGTTGCAATGATCTTGGGGGAAGAACGTTGGGACCAGTGTGAACACAATGGAAGTGGTAAGAAGTGACTGAATTTGGGTATATTTTGAAGTTAGGGTCAAGAGAAATTGGCTGCTGTAAACATGAGGGAATCTAAGCATGGTGGTTTTTTATTTTATTTTATTATTTTTTTAATTTTATTTTTTCCTTTTTGTCTTTTTTTTACTGACCGGTAACGGGATCGCAACCCTTGGTGTCGTGCCCGCACCACGCTCAGCCAGTGAGCGGGAACCGGTCTCCACATGGGATCCGAACCCTCGGCAGGAGCGCCGCCGCGCTCCCAAGCGGCGCACTCTCCAGTGTGCCACTGGGCCGGCCCTTTTTTTTTTTGCGTGGTGGTTTTTTTAAAAAAAACAGCTGATAATCCTTTGCTACACCACCCATCTTGAAGTCTTATGTCTCCTCTCCTTGAAACCTGGTGGGCTTATGACTGCTTTGACCAACAGAGTAGCAGATTAATATGAGATGACCTCTGAGGCCAGGTCATAAAGGCCATTGATTTTCTTCTTGGTCTTTGGAATGCCTGTCTCCTTCTCAGAAACTGGCTTTCATGCTGTAAGAAATCCAACAACATGGACAGGTCAGGGTGCTCCAATTGGCAATCCCAGCTGAGTTCAGCCTTTAAGTGATTCCAGCCCAGGCCCCAGGCACGAGAGTGAAGAATCTTCCAGATGATTCTAGCCCTGAGCCATTTAAGTCTTCTCAGCTAAGGCCTTGGACGTCATGAAGAGACAAGCATTTTCACAGTGCCCTTCTGAATTCGGGACCCACAGAATCTATGAGCATAATGTTTGTTGTTTAAGTCACCAAGTTTAGCATGTTTGTTACACAGCAAAAGGAAACCAAAACACAGACTCCGAGTAGGGGTACTTGCAGCACAGAGAATCAAGAACAATCTTCTCACCAAGACTGCACCAATCACATTGCTATACAAAAGCTACTGGGCCCACAGTCTAGGGACAGAAACTGTATAGTTATCCGTAGGCCAGTGCATTAGGAATGGATACGGCCCTGAGTTCACTGTCTCCCACATACCAATAATAAAACCCCTGCTAACTATTCAAAAAGCCAGATGAACAGATGCACTCAGCAATCTGGTTCTTCCCTTGATTAGCATCAATTACGATCATTTTGCTTTTATTGGCTTTATTTTTATTAATATCTCCTCAAGCCAAGAAAAGAAAAGAACAAATGCCTTCATACATGGGCAAGCTTCCATGGGCTCAGTGAGTCAAGCTGGGCCTGTCTCAAGGTAGGCACGACCTACTGTCCACATATCTCCAGCACCTGTGCCAGAAATCACATGGGACCGAGGATTCACACATCAGTGCGAGGAGCAAGGGACTTCATGTGCACACTCAACATTGTCTACCAGACTGTGTTCCATTTGGGGGTCATGATTCTTGGCTTTGACAACAGAGCAGTGGAAGTAATATTAGGTGTCCTCTGAGGCCAGGTCCTGAAGCCCATTCATTTCCTCTCTGAACTGTGGAAGCAAACCACTCACCACCTACTCTGTGTTTATTTTTTCATGCTGAAAGAAAAGAAAACTCATATGGTGGCAATCAGTATAGTCTTATGTTTCAGGGCCTAAAAGAAAACAGCAGACAGTAGTTCCATTAGAAAATGGATCAGCTCTCTTTTTCTAGCTCCTTTGTAATCCAGTGGTTATAGAAAGCTGTGTTTCGATTCTTCCATCCATTTATCCATCCAATACGTGCTTATCAAGAAACTACTCTATATGAGGCCCTTGAGTAAAGGCAAGAAGTACAGTGACAAAGAAGACAGGACAAGATTCATCTTTCAAGGCTCTACCCAAATACTACACTTTCCCTGCAAAGTCGTAGCAACAATGCTGTATGTTTGCCCAATTCATTTCATTTTCTTTCTGTGTTCTCAGGAAAACAAACTTCCCAGCTTCCTGTGTGGTTAAATTTGGGTCATGTGACTGAGTTCTGGTGAGTGGATAATCTGGCCAATGTGATGTCTGCACGTCCAGCCTGGCCGTGGATCTTCTGGGCCATTCTCTCAGCACCCTCTTTTCCTCCTGTGGTGACCTTAGAGGCCATGTGTTGAGAATTCACATGAGGGAAGGAGCCTGATTCCCCGAATAGTCCCATGGGGCGGAGCCACCCTTTTGGCCACATTGAACTATGGCAGGATCAAACAATTAACTTTTTATTGTGTGAAGCCACCAGGATCTAAATTATATGTTCAATTATTCACTGTCTCTCCCCACCTTTCCATGACTAATACAGAAATTTCTTTAATTGCCACACTACTCAGGGTCCACTCAGGAGAGAGAAATCATACTAGTTTTCTTTTTTTAATTGTGGAAAAATACAAGCATACTGCAAAAAGTTTGTGGAAAAATGGAACTAAAAGATAAAACGAATCTTTCCATGAATGTTTTGAAGTACTCTTGTATACATCCTATAAAATTTACCATCTTAACCATTTTTAAGTTTACAGTTGAGTAATATGAAGTTTATTCACATTGTTGTACAACCAATCTTCAGAACTTCTTCATTTGCAAAACTGAAATATATATACCCATTAAACAATAGCCCCCCATTTTTCTCTCCTGTAGACTCTGGAAACCACCAGTCTACTTTCTGTCTCTGTAAGTTTGACTATTCTAGATACATAAGTAGAATCATGAAATATTTGCCTTTTTGTGACTGGCTTATTTCACAGCGTAACGTCCTCAAGGTTCTTCCATGTTGTAGTATGTGTCAGAATTTCCTCTCTCTTTAAGGCCAAATAATATTTCACTGTATGTCTAACCACATTTTATTTATTCATCCATCAATGGACAGTTGGGCTGCTCCCACCTCTTGGTTATTGTGCATAATGCTGTTATGAACATGGGTGTGCAAATATCTCTTTGAGATGTTGCTTTAAATTCTTTTTGATATATACCCAGAAGTGAAATTGCTGGGTCATAAGGTAGTTCCATTTTTAATTTTTTGAGGAACCATCATACTCTTTTTCATAGTGGCTAAACCATTTTACATTCCCAACAGTGCAAAAATTTCCAGTTTCTCCGCATCCTCACCAACATCACACCAATTATTTTGAACAGGGAGAATTTAATATAAAGAATCATTAACTAGGTGACTGAAAGGGTAGCAAGGGAATACTACGGTTTCAAAGACATAGCAACTGCAGTAGGCAGCTACCACCTCTAGGGCTGAGGGGACAAGGGGAAGAGGTTGGAATTATCAAAACTTAGAGATTTAGAGAAGAGTCCTTTGGGGCTGGGCTCCAGACCCCTGAGGAATGGGCACAGCTGGTTCTGGTGTCTGAGAGGTGACGATGAGGCTAGTTCTGTGATGTTGGCTAGATCACAAACTGGATTTAGCTGCTGCTGCAGGAATGACCTGCCATTCTCAAAGCGCTGCTGCCAAGGCCAAGAGTCCTTGCTGGGACGATGCTCACAGGAACAGATAGCAACCCATGGAAGCAAATCCCTTTTCCCTTTTCCAGCCTTGTTATCTGCCTCTAGCGCCCCCTATTGGCAGCACCTAACAGGGAACAGCTGACAAAGCAGAAGTGTTCCCAGAGTCCCAGCCTCAGCCTCAGAAGGCAGAGCAGAGAAGAGTGGGCTTGCAGCTGAGAGGCAGTAAGTTAACAACTGTCACACCACACCAGGGAGTCCCTCTCTCTGCACAGCACTCTCAGTACTTTGCCTGCTTTCTTTTATGGCACATATCACCTTCTACCTTGAATGGGAGTTCTTTGGCTATGCCTTAACTCTCTCTGATTCAAATATAAATTCCTTGAAGAACACAGGATCAGTGGCTGATTCATCTCTGTATGCCTTCCCGATGTCCCCCAAAGCCTAGCACAATAGCTGTACATAGCTGGCATGCAATAATTTTGTCAAATGAATGAATTTGATACCACATGAGTGACATGGTAGTGTTTCTAAGGAAGCAGGAAGTGAGCGCAGAGGAAGCACAGCTGTAATGAAAGTTGCTGCAAATTTGTGGATTGAATAGAATTGGGGCTAAGAGATATTTGGAAATGCTTGTGAAGAACAGGGTCATACCCACTTTGTGGAGATGCTATAAGATTTGATTGAAGGTGTCAGGAAAGCCTATATTGGCTCTTCAACCCTGGCAAGGGGAGAGGTGTCGAGGGGGACAGCAGGGCTCTCCCAGTGCCCTTAAGGGGTTGACAGGCAGATCTGCTCTCCTCAAAGTCTCTTTACGCTCTTAGAATATTCTGGACCGGTTCTAAAACTCTAAGTAGTAAGACATGACAGACACCTTGGAGAATTGATGGCCCAATTATTATTTCTGCACAACTAATTATCCCCAGACTTATTGGCATACAACAATCACCATTTTATTGTGTTCATAGGTTCTGCAGGTCAGGAATTTGGGAAAACCCAGTGGAAATGGCTTTGCTTGAAGATGTCCAGAATCTCAGCTAAGAAGATTCTATGAGCAGGGGAGATTTTGTGGGTGGGATCTGGAATAATCTGGGACATCTTCACTGACCTGTGTGGTGGCTGATGCTCACTGTCTGCTGGACCTCAGCTGGGCCATCAACTGGAGTGCCTACTTGTGGCCTCTCTGTGTGGTCTGAGCTTCCTCCCAGCATGGCAGCCTCAGGAGAGTCAAGGTTCTTGCATGGAGCTCAGGGCTCTACAGCAAATGTCCCGATAGATAAGGTGGGAGATTTTATGTCTTAGCCTCAGAAGTCATTCAGTGCCAATTCTTCCTCTTTTATTTGGTTACAATACAGGCCCACTCATATTTAAGATGAGGGCTTAATGGGTGTCAACATGATGAACTGAAGAAAAGCATGTGGGATGGGAGGCCTTGTTGTGAGCATCATTGGAAAACACAATCAGCTATGGCTATAAATCCATTCGTCATATATACCAGATGAGGATACTAAGGTCCAGAGAACTTGGGAAGTAGTTTGCAAAGGGTCTTCATCCAGTTTTCAGAGTTCTCAGAAAACTGAGAACTAGTTTTAGTTTGCTAGGGCTGCCATAACAAAGTACCACAAACTGAGTGATTTAAAACAATAGAAAACTGCTGTCTCGTAGTTCTGGAGGATAGACGTCCGAAGGAGTCAGGGGGGCGATTCTAGGGGAGAAATCCTTCCTTGCCTCTTCCTAGCTTCTGGCAGTTCTCTGCAGTCCTTGCAGGTGCTCGTAGAGGCATCAGTCCCACCTCTGCCTTGCATCACCGAGCGCTCTCCCCACGTGTCTTTATATTATCTTCCCCTCTGCAAGTCTGTCTCTGTGTCCAAATTTTCCTTTATTATAAGGACACCAGTCATACTGGATTAGGGTCCATCCCAATGACCTCATTTTAACTTGATTACCTCTGTAAAGACCCTATTTTCAAATAGAGTCACATTCTGGGGTACTGGGTTTCCGGCTTCAACATATCTTTTTTTGGAGGGGACACCATTCAATCCATAGCACCATCCTTCATGGAACCCATGGGACAAGGGGAACTTAGAGATTTATCCTGGTTAAGGCTGAGACCATAAGAACAGCTATACTGAGAAAATTTCTCTGCCAGGTGAACTTGGGCCAAGGTTCTGAAGGTGTTCCAAAGAGAAAAAAAAAAGAGATGAGATTATTTGAACACACTGGCTTTATGTTTCTGAGATATTGTTGACTGGGCCAAAATAAATGCTGGGCAGTGAGCGCCCTTGGAGGGATCGAGCGATTCCAGGGAGGGGTCAGATGCTGGAGTCAATCCCCCTCTCCTACGTCTGATGATTAAACTGCAGAGGCAATTTGGGCCAAGGAGAGCCAGCTGGGCTGATATACCCTCCACTGACAAGCACTGTGGGCTGGTAGCAGAGAAGACTAACCAGAAAGCTATTCTCTTACCCCTGGCTTTGAATTTTGAAAAGTGACTTTCCTTCCATCAAAACTGTGATGTGACGCTGTTGATGCAGACAGAGATAACAGGGCCTACGGGACTTTAACAAAGCTAAAAGGAGCCCTGGATTCGAGGGAAACTGTATTTTATCTTATCTACCAGTATATTTTCCTCCAGAGTATGGAGGAATATAAAGCAATTTCTGTTACCAAGAACAACATCAGAAAAAAACAAGAACTGTTACTATTTACTGCAGGGCCACCGTGGAATACACACTGTGCTGAGTGATTTGTATACACCGTCATAACTTTGCTACAGTGATTCGCTCCTGTTCTTTCCAATCTCTTTATTGTTTTCTTGCACACTGATTTCTTGTATAGCTTTTACTCCCTAAAACTGCATCCTTCCTGTTGCAGGGCTGCCCCCAGGCTACTGGAGCCTGCTTCTCTGGCCACAGGGGGAGATAAAAGTGCCACACAACTTGTCTTACCTCCTTTTCCTTTTCTTGGTTGTCTTGAGCTTTCCTGAATTCCTTGGCTTATGAGGTCTTGGTATTCCTATTATTTCTTCTTGCTAGACTGGCCATGCCTGGGTTTTTAATCAGAGCAGTGAATGGGACAGTCATGGCATAATGTAGTGGATTAAAGACAGCCCCAAACTCCTTAACACTCCTCCCATTTAAGGCTGGGGTCTATCTACCCTCCTCCTGAATCTGGGCTAGCCCATGACAGTTGTGACAAACAGATTACGTCAAGTGAGATCTGAGACTAGCTTTTCAAAGGACTGGCAGTTTTTGCCTTAGTCTTTTGGAACCCTGAGCTTCCAAGTAAGAAGTTCCACTATGCTGAGACTGCCAGGCTATCAGGAAGCCCAAGCCAGCCATTGGAGAGGTCACGAAGAGACAGAGATGTCTAGTCAGCCACTGTCCCTTTGAGTTATTCCAGTGGAGGCTTCAGGCACCATGGAATGGAGATAAGTCATCCCTGCTGTGCCTCACCTGAATTCTTGACTCACACAATCCATGATCATTAAAAAAAATCGTTGTTTTTATGCTACTAGATTTTGGAGTAGTTTTATTATGCATCAACAGATAATGGCAACACTCAGACACATCAGATGGTGCAGAAGGCTTCTGGATTAACATATGACAACTAGCCTTTCACCTCTGGACATCCCCCACACTGCCATTCCATCTGCTCCTCAAACTTTCTCACCCTGGTCTTGGAGATAGAAACAGATAAACTCTTTTTGAACTTCATCTAAGCACAGCCATGTTCAACTTCTAATTTGACGTTTGACCCAAAGCTTAGGAGGTGGGGGAAGAATAACATTTGGGAGCAAGTAGACCTGGGTAAACTGAATGGCTTGGGGACCAATTAACTACCCAGCACTGCTAAACTTTGGTCTTTTTACTTTCTAGTTATCCTATAAATTATTTTTAGCTGCTATGGAGTGTTAACGCTTTGCGGCATAACGAAACAGCATGTTCTTATTTGTAGGAAAGGAACTACTTAAGCATTGGTTCTGTCTTAACTTTTCCACTTCTCCAGCTTGGGCAAGTCACAACCTCTCTGAGTGTCATTTTCTTGCCTGAAAAATGAGATGGTTGACTTGTGAAGCATTTTATGGCCTCCCTAGGAGAATGATTTTTTCCCAGGGTTGGGTTTCTATGGCACTTTATACATATTCATATTGTAAATCATATCATATATATTACACATATTTTATTCATATTATACAGTACTGATGCCATGGCAGAAAGCACCATGTAGACTGTGGGCTTTGGAGTCATACAGACCTGGGTTTGCCATTTACTAGCTGTGCGTCTTTGGACAAAGTATTTACCTCTTAAATCTAGGTTTAATTTACATGCAAAATGAAGACTGTCAAACCTACCTTGTGCAGTTGTGTCTTATTTTGTGCTTCTGTAACAAAATCCCTGAGACTGGGTCATTTATAAAAAACAGAGATTTATTCTTACAGTTCTAGAGGCTGGGAAGTCCAAGATCGAGGGGCTGGCATCTGGTGAGGTTCTTTTTGTTGCATCAGAACGTGATGGAAGGCAGCACATGGTGAGACAGAGCATGTGCAAGAGGGCAAGAGACCAAATTCACAGCTTCAAACATTAATCCCTTCATTAGGGTGGAGCCCTCCTGACCTGTTAGTCCCCACCTCCCAACACTGTTGCATTGGGGATTAAGTTTCTAATACATGCTTTTTGGGTGGACACATTCAAACCATAGCAGATTGTATTGAAGATCAAGGTAAATAAAAAAGAAGGCGATGAGTACTAAGTAACAATTCATTCATCCCGAAGGCTTTGCCCTTACAAACAGTTCATGATATGATTTACTTTTTCTTACATTTGAATTAGTTTGAAGCAAAAATTATGGCTTTAAAAACAGACAGCTTAAAGAATGCTATCAATTACAATACCCAGACTAAAAGGGCACACATTTTTTTTGTGAATTCACTCAAAAGTAAACATTTGCCATGTCACAGGCAAAACCACATGCCACACACACCCCTCCCCCGCCCACCAAATCCCAGCCTGCCAAAAAAGACAAATATATTTCATGCAGACCCAGCAGGCCTCCTCAAGCTTTAGTCTGAGGTCATCTTATCTGCCCTCAAAAGCTTTTGAAAGAGATGTGCAAAAGAGAAGGAAGTCTCAGCCATTTCCATGGTCCACTCAATAAGCCAAGGCAGCATGAAGCCACTTTAATGTTATGTGTGTCAGTCAGCAAAACAGTCAGCCTTGTGTCGTCACCAGGGGACAGAGGGGCCTGGAGCCCAGGCTCTGACGACGCTGACCAGCACAGATGTTCTCAGTCCTCAGTGCTACTTTGGCTTTAAATCTGCTCAGCACTCGCGCCTCTGAGCTTGTCCTACTGCATTGCCGAGAGGCATCTGCCCTCTCTTTCTTCAAGGATGGGGGGTGGGAGCAGAGTATCAGGGTCCAAGTCCTTCTCATCTCTTATTCCCACCTCTCAGCACAGCACCACGACAGCACTCACTGTGTACTGAATGAATGAATGAATGAATGTTTAAATAGATGATTGTGTGGATTACGTCAGCTGAGTTTTGCTTATCCCACCACTTACACTGACCTCCCCCTCTGACATCGTCATTCATCACTTCTTAAATTTCGGCTAGAGAGAGGGGAAAAATATAATTTATAAAGCCCCTGTCATCTACACACTGTACATTCCATCACTTCTTTCTTACAGCAACTCTTTCTTATGATGAAAAAGGGAAGTTCAGAAAAATTAAGTAATTCTCCTAAGCTCCCATAGATAATGAGTGGTAATTTCAGGATTCAAACTCCAATTTTCTGGCTCAAAAGTTCATGATCTCAGGCCGGCCCGGTGGCTCACTGGAGAGTGCGCCGCTTGGGAGTGCGGCGGCGCTCCTGCCAAGGGTTCGGATCCCATGTGGAGACCGGTTCCCGCTCACTGGCTGAGCGTGGTGCGGGCACAACACCGAGGGTTGCGATCCCGTTGCCGGTCAGTAAAAAAGACAAAAAGGGGAGAAAAAAAAAAAGTTCATGATCTCTCTGCTACACCATGACGTTCCTCAGAATCAGAGGGAGGTGCTAATTGGTATAGAAGGGAAAAAAAAGGGTGGGGTGTCTGACCCTAGGGATAAACTGTCTATCTGTTGAATAGCATCCAAACCACTTTAGACAGATGGGGGACTCTATTCCTGTCACGGATATTCTGGAATAAGGACAACCATTCACTCTGCAAAACTTGACTGAGCAGCCTCTACATTCCTGGCACCATCCAAGACAGATAAATCAGTCCTCAAGCTGGCTCTCAAGAAACTGCTCAGAAAAGCTTCCTTGACCTCTCTTTTAAGGGAATTATTAAAAATGAATCTGTATAACTTTTTTTTTTTTTCAGCAGCAGAAAAGCAGTAAGTACAAAAGAAAATGGATTTTATTTTAGAATTTTCATTCATATCAGAGGTAAATGCACAGACACAGAGATGGCTATCACATGTGGAACGTTAGTTAGAAGGCTGAAATTCCTAAAAATAGCGTCAGATGCTTGTGACGCACATCTCTGGACAGCTTCAGATTGCTGACCCACATGTGCCTCTGTGTCACTTCTCAGCATCGCCCTCAGGCAGGTCAAAGCTACCACAGGCCAGCACCCAGCAAATTTCTGCCTAGAAGGAGTTTTAAGGCTCTTAGTTGAAAGATGCTAAATATAAGTCTCTGCAAAGAATAGCACCTGAATGTCAGCAACTGTTGCTGGCCCCAAACCATCTCCCTTCTCACCTGAGAAGGTTAGAAAACACTTCGAGAAATATGGGTGGACTCAGAAGCAATGTGGGAATTCTCCATTCTGAGTGCATTTTGCCCCGAACAGCTTTTATTTTCCAGAAAGTAGTTCTGAAGACAAGGTTGTTGGTCTTAATGAAAATAATACCAGAGAGAAAAAGGACTTAGGAATTTAATCTTTACCTGTCTTTGGACATTCACCGCCTCTCTGCTTCCATTTTTCATGCCTGGCTTCTTAACCTTGCCCATCTAACACCAGGGGTGAGATTTAATTTTTATCCAGAGCTACTTGAGATTCTTGGAGGGAATATAAATGGACAATGTATTTCTTAGACTTCTATTTGTACCACTTTATCAAATGATTGGACAGAAACTCTTCTAGAATTTCTAAGAGGCATGAGGGTAGAGACGTCAAATAAACCCCACAGCTCCTCAGTCTTACCCTCCCTAGGAGTTCCCGACTATCCATAACCATGCACAGATGCTGTTCCGTAGAAGACACCATGTTCTTGACCAGGACGCCATGCTTGTGGTCCCCGAGTATAAATCATTCCACTTCTGTACCCATTTTCTCAAGACGTATGTAGAAGAATGGTGATAAAATAGGGGAATTAAAGGGATTAAGCGCCTCATGTTCACTCATGTGGAAATAAGACCTCCCACTGTATTTTTGATGTACGTAGTCGGAGCTTTTCCAGGTAGACTTTCATGTTTAGCTGGTCATTGTCTTCACCTCCACAACCAAGTGAAGGAAGTGGAGGTGAAGGAATTTTGCATGTGTTCATTCACTGCTTTCCTAGAATCAGGAATCCCTCAGAGGGAAGAAGGAAAAGAGTCACAGGCCCCACTCCACAGTCTGGTATCTCTGATTGCTGTAGCAGTATTTCTCAAGTGTTCAGGAACAGTGAGTTGAATGTATGGGGACAAACTTCCCAGGCAGGACCCATGTAGATGGTGGTGGAACACTCAGTAGAACCTATAAATTAGGGGACATTGGAGTTCTGGTCTCAGCTTCTCCCAAAACTGGCTGAATGATCTGGGGTAAATTATTTAAGTGCTTGGCATTCACAAAGGTGAAATAAGGGAATGGAGATACAGACCACAGTGCTGCCTCTGCCAGCAAGACTAAAGAAATAGACTGGAGCCAGATTATGAAGGAAATTGTGTATTGCTGAGAATGCTGAGTTTTGGAAATTGACAAGGGAGATGTTATCCTTTCCGCTGGCGTATGCAAACCTTTCTCCTGGCTGTCGTGGTCATGAATCAGTAAGGGCACCCACATTCCCATCTTTTTCTTGTATTTTCTACACTCACTACATAGCCTGAAAACCACATGGTTATATCTAGCTCTAGCTTGTCCTATGCTACCTCTATTGAGAATGATGTCAAAATTTAAGATTTAGCCTAGAAATTTAGCAACCCAGAGAGGATGATGAAGTAACATAGGTGGCCAGCAACTTTCTCCAGACCTGGCTCTGGAGGACAAGGGTCGTTGTCATAAAAACAGTGTGATAATAAAAACAAACAAACAAACAAACAAAAATCAACAAACAGACAAATAGACCCCTGGAAGAGCATAGAGAGGCCTTGTATATGTGGGAACTTGGTGTGTGTTTGCCTCTCCATTTTTAAACGAATTTTTAAATTACAATTTATTTATATTATTTAGGTAGATGGTGCTGGGGAAAGTGAGTTCACCATATAGAGAAAAGTAAAGTTGGATTCATACTTCACATTCCATGAAAAAGAAAACAGAACAATACAAAAATGCCAAAACAATCAAAGAGCTAGAGTGACAGGTACAAATGTCCAGCTAAAGCTAATAGATGACAATGGTGGAGGTGGGGAATGCTTTATTCAACATGTCCCCAAATTTTCAAATGGTAAGAATCCATACTTCTCATTTTATGACAAAGTTGTGCAAAATCGTGGCTGAGACTTTTCTGTGTTCCCCAAAGCCTGTTTCTTTCTCTCTTGTTACAACACCTAAATTCCCAGACTCCCCTGCAGTTTTCTATGTCTATGGACTGAACCCTAACCATGGGATGTGGTCAGGAGTGGTGCACGCCACTTCCATGGTGCCACTTGCATGGCTCATAAACTTTGTCTAAATATTTTGTCATATTCTTCCCTTGAGATCATTGAAGAAGACTACATTGACCTAAAGGAGGTTATAGACTCAAGATGGAAATCTGGGTCCTCATAACACCTGCATTGGATTTTGATGTAAGTGACAAATACACTTTTAGTGCATTGAGGCGCTGAAGTTGGAGATTTCTCTGTTATGGTAGCTTGTGTTACCTTAACTAACACAAAAAATGACTTCAATATGGATTACAATGTAAAATTATAAATGCTCTAGGACATAATTTATAAGAAAGATTTTACAATGTGGAGGTAGAAAAGTTTATAAGCATGGAAGAAAAGCCAAAAAACAAACATTAATTTTCCATAAATTTCATCACACAAAAACCTTTTAAATAAATTGCTATTTACTTTTGTACTTACTTACATCTTTATTATCATAGTAAGAACACTTAACATGAGATATACTCTCTTAAATTTTTAAGTGCATCATACAGTATTCTTAACTATAGGCACAATGTTGTATGGCAAACATCTAGAACTTACTTCCTGTGCATAATTGAAACTTCATGCCTGTTGAACAACACCTTCCCATTCCCTCTCCCCCTAGCCCCTAGCAACCACTATTCTATTTTCTGTGTCTATGAGTTTGGCTATTTCGGATACCTCATATAAGTGGAATCAGGCAGTATCTGTCCTTCTGTTGCCGACTAATTACATTTAGCATAATGTCCTACAGGTTCATCCATGTTGTTATATATGGCAAGATTTCCTTCTTTTTCAAGGCTAAAAATGTATGTATATATACCACATTTTGTTTACCCATTCATCCATTGATGGACATTTAGGCTGTTTCCATATTTTGGCTGTTGTGAATAACACTGCAACGAACTTGAGAGTGCCTATATCTTCTTAGAGACCTATCACTAATCACTACTTATTTAGTTAATAAATACACTTGCTTTATAACTATAAGAAGTACAGCTCTGGGCAAACAAATGCTGTCTTTGCAGTTTAAAACAACTCCTGTTTTTGAACTATACATATATTACTCCCATTATTATTGAGGTTAGTCTTTATACTAACTAAAGGATAAAATAAATAAAAATGTTACTCATACGTTATATGTAAATATTATTTTTAAAATATTGAGAATCACAGTCCCATCAAGTTTCAATGTGAGCAAAAGTATAGTCTCTTATGTAGCGTCAGTTTCTGGGAACAGCAATAAAAGATAAATAATTCTAAAACTGTTTTTTAAGAAAGAGACAAAAGGAGGCCCCAGGTTTTTGGTTTGGTTCTGAAAGCACAGTATTTGGTTTGTTTGAAGGCTGAGTTAATCTTGAACAAATTCACTTCTATTTTCAGGGTGTGAAGGTGGGGGTGGGGGCGTGTAGAATCTAGAGTTGGAAGGGGAGAAAGAGAAGAGGAGAAAAGATCTTCTTGGCAGAAATTGTCCCCTTGGATCCACCAGCAACAGTGAATTCAGATTGGACGAAGAGATCGGTGAACATAGTCCAGTAGCACAGAAGAGACCTAAGGAAAAGAGAGAGGAAGGCTGTTTTCAATGTGAAAGTCTGCCTGCTGGTGAGGGACCACCTGGGGGTTGGCTCTTGGCTTGATGCTCTGTTGGAAAAGCTGCTTGTGATGTGGCGACTCCTGATTCATCTTCTAGTGAGTAGACCATTCCTGTAATTTCAGCCACTGACTACTCTTGTTCTGTGCATCCAGAGGTTTCTTCATTCAAGTCTTACTCTTCGGAAGTTATTTCATCCTTAAACTTTTCATAGTTTTCCTCCAGGCTCCAGATTTCTGATGACTCTTTCTCTAGGCTAGTGTTCTTCAAAGATGACTCCAGTTTTTCCTACTTCTTTTGAACAGGGCTAACCCTGCCAAGGACTTCACATTTTTTTCTGAACTGATGTTAGCAAGCTCTGGGGCAAGTTATTTTTTTTTCCTTGTAATAAAAAGCTGGCTTTTATTTGACCTAAATATTCAGAACAAAATTGAGACCTATAAAAAATGTGACTCTAGCTCTCACAAGAAACTAGAAGTCAAAGTCCATGCTCGGGTCATCAGGCAGCTAGGCCACCACCTTACATGGTGTTCCAAGGATCATCTGGAAGTAAGGCTTCAAGGACATTCACAGCTCCTCCATGGCACCAACACCCCCAATCCATTTTCAGCAGCAATGGCTCTACCAGGGGTAATAACTGCAGAACATACTCCACAGTGTTGTATCCAGAACCCAAACCCCCACCTGGTCATTGGGACGGGCCGTGAGTGGAGCTGATAGAGGACAGGTACAGTAAAGAACTCACTTTCTCCACCATTGTCCAGTGCTCCTTCTTCTGCTCACTCTCTTTTCAAACTTTTTAAATAGAAAAAAAATTCAAGATAAAAAAGTAGAAATATTAGTATAATGAACACTCATTTACCCACCACCTGCATTTAACATTGTTAAGACTCTAACCCATTTACCCTATCCATTTCTCTCTTATTATTTATATTTTTAGATGGACCATTTCAAAGCAGTTCAAAATAAATTATAGACATTCTGATGCTATAACATGCATTTCAAAGAAAATAAGGACATTCTGCTATAACCATATACCCTTGTGGTACTACCGTTACCAACTTTTCAGACAAAGAAATCAATCAACACCTGAAAACTCTTTGAGGTAGGTGAGGAACCAAAGCTTTAGTATATTTAGCTATTCAAGTCTGTAGAGTGAGGTGAGGAGTGGCCCTGAGACATTGGCAAGAATTTCCCGAAGTAGCAGCTCTGAGAAATCTCACTGGATCATGGGACTTACATAAAAATTTTAAATTTCCATAAGAGGAAAAAAGTACACCATAAACAAAGTGAAAAATGGTGGAAAAAAAACAATGTAGTTGAGATAATACAGTTCAAAGGTTAATACTCTTAATATGTAAAGAGCTTTTCCAAATCAATAAAAAGATGAACATCTCAGTTTTAAATAGAAAAGAATATTTTAGTAGTCATCTTTTGTTTTGCCAGTCTAGTGTCCTTTCCCTCTCCTTCGCATAATTTGCCTTTGGGAAAATATCCTTACTACCTGATGGAACTATCAATAGCATGGTTCTATCTTCCCTCTATTAAGAATGGGCACATGACCAATTAGAGTTCCTCACCCCTTGGACACATTGATTATTCCAGGGGTTGGCATGTTCAGTCATTGGCATAAGTCAGTCTTTTTCAGGTGATTTAACTATTGCATATGCTATAAAATAAAAGGAACATCACCGCACCCCATCACCCTCCCTCCCCCCCTTTTTTTTTGCTGCAAAGGCAAGGTAAGCCTAGAGTCATTTTTGCTGCTACATAAGAAGAGTCCAGGGCCGGCCCAGTGGCACACTGGATAGTGCACCGCTTGGGAGGCGCAGCAGCGCTGCCGCCCGAGGGTTCGGATCCCACATACAGACCGGCTCCCGCTCACTGGCTGAGCGAGGCGCGGGAGCAACACCGAGGGTTGCAATCCCGTTGCCGGTCCCCGGTCCGGTACGGGGGCAACACTGAGGGCTGTGATCCGTTGCCGGACACGGAAAAAAAAAAAAAAAAGACAAAAATACATAAGAAGAGTCTGACCAAGAAGAAACACCAGAGAGAGAGAGAGAGAGAGAGAGAGAGAGAGAGAGAGAGAGGAGAGAGAGAGACAGAGAGAGAATATTATTATACAACTTGAGGTCCTGGATCTAGACTTAACCCAAAAGCAAATGCACTCCTAGATCCAATAAGTCCTCTCATTTGTTGGGTTTCTGTCTTTGCAATCAAAGAGCATGTATTAATATCCTAATTGCAGGACAATAAATGAGAAAAAATGTTTCAAAAATGTCCAATGGCCCAATTGCCGATTTAGGAATGATTACACTAGCCAAAAAAAAAAAAGCAAATTAAAATCAGATGTTTTCATAGTCATATTTTCAAAGATTAAAAAGGCTGATAAATAGTATTGCAATAAATTGGAGTACAGGCATCCCTTCAGATGATGATTTCCATTCCTCTGGGTATATTCCCAGCAGTGGGATAGCTGGGTCATATGGTAGATCTATCTGCAATTTTTTGAGGAGCCTCCATACCATGTTCCATAGAGGCTGCACCATTTTGCAGTCCCACCAACAGTTTATGAGAGTTCCTTTATCTCCGCAACATCTCCAGCACTTATCATTCTCAGTCTTTTGGATATTAGCCATTCTGACTAGAGTGAGATGGTATCTCAAAGTGGTCTTGATTTGCATTTCCCGAATGCTGAGTGATGTTGAGCATTTTTTCATGTATCTGTTGGACTTTCATATATCTTCCTTTGAGAAATGCCTTTTCAGCTCCTTCGCCCAAGAGTTGGAACCAGCCCAAATGTTCATCATCAGATGAGTGGATAAGGAAACTGTGGTACATCTACACAATGGAATTCTACTCTGCTATAAAAAAGAATGAAATACTGCCACTTGCAAAAACATGGATGAACTTGGAGAAAATTATACTAAGTGAAATAGGTCAGGCACAGAAAGAGAAATATCACATTTTCTCACTTATTTGTTGGAGCTAAAAATAAATAAATAAATAAACACACAAACAAATAAAGGGTGGGGGGGGGGGAAGAAGACACGACAATCACAACAATTCCTTGAACTTTTTAAGACAAATGAACAGATATGATGGGGGGGATAGGGAGGGGAAGGAGGAGCAGGTAAAGGGTCATGAAAATCAACTACAATGTATATTGAGAAGTTAAAAAAAATTTTTAAAAGGCTGATAAATACTGCCTATGTATACAAAATACGTATTTACATAGTAGTTAGTGGAGGAGTTACCTGATAAGTTTTCTGAAGGATTATATGGCCAATAGTTAAGACATGTCTATTTTCACACAATAAGTCTCTCCAAGGAAGTTATCCTTAGGAAATAATTAAAGGATTTATAAAGTATGTTCTCTGTGGCATTGCTAATAATAGCAAAAAATGGTAAGATCCTAAGTGTCCAGCGACAGAAGACTGTATAAAATAAATCACATATAACCAAAATTAAACACCTGGAGGATGGGATGGGGGCAAGGGGACCTGGCTGACACACCTGTCAGTTTCATCCTTTTTGCCTTCCCTGGGCTGGATTCTGCTTCCAGAAATCCTTTTCTTATTTCAGTCAGACTTCCTGTTCAATGACAGATGCTATGATTCACCACATTCCAAACTCCTTTGCTATAATCCATGGTCCAGTGACTCAGTCTCAACTCGCTGACTTCTTCCTGGAAGCAGTTCTCCACATGCTCTGTAGCTGGGCATCCCGAGATCAAGGTCTGCTCTGCAGAAAATGACTAACAAGCCAGAAGTGTCAGCCTCCTCCCCATTAACCTACCTCTTAACACCACAGGGAAGATACACAGGTACTCTCATGGACAGGGGTCTGTATGGCAGTGCAGTTATGAGTGGGGACTGTGCCATCTGACTGCCAGGGTCTGAATCTTCCTAGATATATGATCTTGGGGAATAAACTTAACTCATCTGAACCTCAGTTTCTTCATCTTGAAAATGAGGACAATAATACCTACTTCATTATTTTGAAGGTAAATGAATACGTATGCAAAGTACTCAGCACAGCACTTGGCACCTAGTTCACCATCAGTATATGCTACTTATCATTACTTTATAGGCACACATACTTGCTTGCAGACTTGGAAGCCTTATGTATCATTTAGAAAATTCATTGACAAGTGACAAGAAACCAATGTCTAATTGTTACCAGAGGTCTGGAGAGCAGGTAGAAGAGGGAGAGGAGAAATGGTGGACTAACAGATACAAAACTATGCTATCTACCCTTAGTGAATTATTGTGCAGTATATGTATGTATTGAAAAAACACAGTGTACCCCACAAATATGTACAAGTAAATGTTAAAATTAAAAAAAAAAAAACAATTTCAAAGCAGCTCCAGCAAAGAAGGCAGGTTATTGGCTTATTTAACTGGGAAGTCCAGAGGTTGAGCTCACCTTGAGACTGGTTACATCCAAAGTTCAAATGGTGCCAAATGGTACTGGTTGCCTAAAAACTGGGCTAGTGAATTTATAATTGTGGTTTGCGGATGTATGAGAGAGTTAACCTCAGAATCAAGAAGTCGGTATTCGAATCTTGAGTTTACTTCTTGTCTGTGTGTGACTTTGGGGAGTCAATCCCTGTCTTTGGGGACATGGAGGAAAATCCCCTACATGGGGCCTGAGATTCACACCGTCATATAATCATTTCTTTTTCTGTTTAGACAGGAGATAAATTAACGGGCTGTGACTGTCATCTAGGAAGATCGTGTAGAGCCATGTATGTGCTTGTTCCCACAAGATCTGCTGCAGGAAAGAAGACCAGGTATCACCTATAAATCTCTCACTTAAAGGCCTTCTTTGTTTAGAAATTATGTTTCTATGAAAGATCAGGAAAAAATTTGCCCCGCATTGTCCTAAGGTACATAAAAGAGTAGCGACTGGATGTCCCCAGATACCCAGCATATTTGCTCCTAGTGAAACAAGAAAGGAATGGAGGCTTGTTCCTCTCTCAGGAGTGGCCTGCTCAGGCCCTCCCAGGCAATAGCTCTGTAATCCTCCCCACACCCCACCCAGTATTTGCAGAGAAATGCAGGTCTGCAGTTAGGAACTCTTTAGGTGATTGGATAAACCCACCCTCAGGCAAAGAGTGAAAAGCAATATGGTTGATTTCCGGCCATTCGACAGGAAAACCTTTTGATCAATCTCCAATCTTTGGTGTCCTGAAATTTATGTTGTCATCATAAAGATTCCTGAGGGAGGAAGATGTCTCAAGACTGTCAGACTCAAATTAACTGCTCTAATATTTTGTTTCTTGTCTACAAATAAGTTTATTGTAGAGGCAACACAAGATGATACATGGCAGGTGCTTTGTAGACTATTAGAGGCTATAATGCAAAAATTGCTATTGTGCTAGATCAAAAGTCATTGTACCCACCGGGTACAAAATATTTTATTTTTCTCATAACCAGTTTCCAATTTATCTCTAAAAGATAAAAATAAATTAGGAGAATATAAATATATATCCTCGTTTATTTTTCAAGAATATATCTTTTGTAGGCTCTCTCAGTCTCCACCATAGAATGATGTGCTGGAGCAGCTTTGTATGAATTCTAAAAAACTTTGCTCAAAAATCCCCCACGATGATTCCTCTATGTTATATGCAATCCCAACAATAGACACGGAGCCCAGCACAGAAGTCCAACGACATTCATCCATAAAGCACACCAAGAATTAATTTGGAAGGATGTGCAAAAAATCACAAAGGCAAAAAGAAAGATGCATGCTCGCACGCATTAGGAGGGTCATCACTGTCAGATCCACAGAGCTGATCCCACACATCTGCTGTCATTTTCTTTTTTTTTTCCATTGTGCAGGGTAACAGAATGTTTCACTTCCTAGCAACAACCACCCTGCTGCCTTGCCCTGGCAAGGCATATGGGGGATAAGTCCTTCTGAGCGTGTAGGTTAGATACAGCAAATGTCCCCACATTATTAGGCCTCCAAATCTGTACAGTTGTGTGCACATGCAGCTTCTGAGTTAATCAGTACATGGCTTTCTTTAAGAAAGTGATTTACAAGGATAAAATCATTGACACCTTTAGTAATGCATGCATCTGGGGCAAAACTAATTATTAACAAGGTAAATTCTTTTGTGAGTTTGGAATACTTTAGATTTGCAGTGTACGCGGTGGAAGAGATCTGAAAGGTTATCTTGTCCAACTCCCTCATTTTACTCCAAAAAGGAAAAACAGTGTGTCTAAGTTCATACACCTAGTGACTGAACTTTACCCAGAGCTGGAGGCTTCTGTCCCTTTAATTGGTGACCTGTTTGCCTCAGAGCAGCCTGTCTGATACCAGCTAGATGGTTAACAGCCCCTTTATCTTTTGCCTTGTGGGCTTTTTCTGGTGGGTTTCGATGTCCTGTTGCTACTGTTTCCGGGCATCCTGCTGGCCGCAGGCCCACAATGCCATGCTGATATATGTGTTCAGATAAGTGAGCTCATTTTAATACAAACATAAGCATGTGTAGCAATTTGAAAGCTGATTTGGCTAATTTACACCATTGTTCCACTTCATTAAAGTGAATCACCAGGAGTGAATGCGTGTACACACTTGTTGCAATGAATCCTCTCGCAGTTATTCTCTGACCCATGAAACTGGAGAGGATGTTTCTTGCGGCACAATTACTCCCAGACTTTCGTGCATTTTCCCTATTCAACACTAAGCCAAATACCCTTATTGGTTTCACCTCGGCTTTGAAAATATATTGTCTACCACTTAAAGCTAAATCCAATCGTTGTATCTCAGTCCCTACCTTACACTATGGTTTGAATGTTCATCCCTTCTGAAACTCATGTGGCAGTATTAAGAGGTGGGACCTTTAAGAGGTGGTTGGCTCTGTCCTCATGAGTGGATGAATCCATTCATGGATTCATGAGTGGATGAATGTATTAATGGACTATCATGGCAGGAGGAAGAGAGACCTGAGCTAGCACACTAGCAGGCTCAGCCCCCTCACCATGGGATGCCCTGTGCTGCTGCAAGACTCTGCAGAGAGTCCCCACCAGCAAGAAGGCCCTCCGCAGATGTGGCCCCTCCACCTTGAACTTCCCAGCCTCCAGAACTGCAAGAAATAAATTTTGTTTCTTTAGAAATTACCCAGTTTCAGATATCCTGTTGTAAGCAACAAAAATGTACTAAGACACCTTACTTGGCTCAGAAGCAGCATTTGGCAAGTTAATTAACTTACCCTCCTCCTTGACATGTGTTCTTCTCTGGGCTCCAGAGACAGCACACTCCCTTGATTTTCCTCTTCCTTACTACTTGCCCCCTTTTGTTCTCTGGCTGATTCCTCATCATGTTCCCAACCTCCAAATTTTTGAGTGACCCAAGGCTCAGTCCTTAATCCTTTTCTCTTTTATACACACTCATTCCCTTGTTGATCTCATCAACTCCTGTGATGGATGACTCCTCAAATCATATCTAGAGCCTGGACTTCTCCTTTGAACTCCTAACCGCTTGCCTACTACTGACATATTTCCACTTAGACATGTCATAAACATGTCAAACTTAACCTAACTAAAAGTGAGCTTCTCTCCTCTGTCCTCTTCCCATTTCAGTTAATGGTAACTCCATTTTTTCAGTTGTTCAGGTCAAATCCTTGGGGTCATCCGTGTCCTCATCATTGAGATGAGTACAACCCTCCAGGGCATGGTGAAGCCCCAGGGTAGAAGGAACCTGTGTTCCTGGACGGACAACAGCGGACTGGACTACTCACCTCTGGAATGCTACATGATGGAAAGAAGTTCTAAATTCATGCTGAAGGTACTAATTATCCTGATTTGAGCATCCCTTATTGCACACAGGTATTGATAATCAACCCTGTACCCCACAGATATGTACAATCAATTACATTTCAATACAAATAAATAAATAAGAAGTTCTGAATCATATAAGTCCTTGTATTTTTGGATCTCGTTGTCACACAAGCTTAGTTAGCCTGTGCCCTAACTAACATAGGAGGTGAGGGAACTAGAAGTTGTGAATGTAGAAACCATTCTTTCAAGAAGTCTGAGTATGTGATAAGGAGAGAAATAAATAGGACTATTGCTGGAATGTTTATTGAAAAGTTTGTGAGAAAACTTGGTTTCAGGAGAAGCTGCTGAAATGCAGTCAGTTCACTGAGATACAAGCCTGTGCTCCAATACAGTAAATTAGCTGAATGTCCACAGGAGAGTCAAAGTCACTCAGGACCATGGAGAACAGAAGGTGGACGTAGGAAGGCTTCAATATCTGAGCACCATTGACAACACCATTCCTTCCTCTTGAGGTAATAGGTGCTGCAAATTTTTAAATAATGGATTGATGACCCAACAGCAGGAAGCATAGATTGAACTATTTAGGGCTCAAATGAGTAAGATTTTGTACTGAACCATCCATGCTCATAATTCCCTTTTGTAACAAGGAGCATATGCCTGCAGTGTGCCTGGTAAGGAGTGATGAGAATAACAAAAGGAAATGAAAACACCAACAACTCTCAGTTATTAAGCACTTAAAATGTGTCCCAGTCTATGTAGGTGCTGCCTGCAAAAATCTGCACACCGCATCTTACCACCTACAGCAATTGGCCATAAAACCAATCCTGTTGGTTGTTTCCTGATTTTTCCCTGGTAGCCTGGATCAGCATGTGGTGTGGTCTCACATAGGTCTGAGCTTGATCAGTTGCATTTCGTTTATTGGCCATCTACTTCTATGGAGACACATTCACAATAACCAAAGAGGCAGGAATCTATGACTTGCATGTCAAAAGCTGCAGAAGGCTGTAGTTTAAAAGTGGATCTTCATTTATGAAGTATTGTGTTATAACATCAAGATTGGGGGTTCAGATCCTCATACTGGCCAGCCACCAACAGATAAATAAATAAATACATGTGGATCTTCATTTACAGAAAACTAAAATCTATGCTTTATGCCTATCTCAAAATCAAATGGTTTGGCTCCAAAAAGTTGTAATATTGGGGCAGCTTGAACAGTAAATTTCTGAAAATCTATAAACATAATAGCCAAAGTAAAACTTATATGTTAGATTTTGTAGCATCTAAAATATCTAAATGTTCGCTGTGTGGGCCCCATGAAGAATGTTGTATGCTTGCTGGAATGGCAGGTAGAAGTCATCTTGAGAGCCTGAAAACCATTAGGGTCTTGGTGATGGATGACCCATTGGGCCTGGGATGGATAATCAGGAGGCCTGAGGAGACATGGATATATCTAAGTTCAGAAGTTATGTCTATGATTCTCAGTAAGTATATATTTTTTAGCTTGGCTATAAGGACAGGGAAGGGAAAAGGGGTAAAATAGCAGGTAGAACTGGTGTTGGTAGAGATGATACACACTAGCTATGAGGTGTGGAGCTTCTCTCTGTGGTGAGGACATGACAGATATTCCTGAATATTTGGGAGCTTTTTAAAACCAAATTTAACCACACCAGCCATCAGCATAGATGAGAGAAGTTCTTGAGGCCTGTATTAGTCAGGGTTCTCCAGAGAGTCAGAATCAATAGGATATGTTACAAATGTATGAGAGGGATTTATTAGGGGAATTAACTCATACAATTGTGAAGAGAAGTCCCATGATAGGCCATCTGCAAACTGGATACTGTTAGCATGGCTCAGTCCAAGTCCAAAGGCCTCGAAACCAGGGAAGCTAATGGTGTCCTTGGTGTTACGTCCTGGAACCCAAAGGCTGAAGAGTTTTAAGCTCTGATGTCCACAGACAGGAGAGAAGAGTGTATCCCAGCTCTAGCAGATAGAGAGAGAGCTTTGCCTTTTTTCTGTCTCTTGTTCTCTCTAGGCCCCCAGCAGATTGGATGGTTCCCACCCACACCGAGGGTGGTGGGTTCTTCCCACCCAGTCTATTCAGGCTCTCATACTAATATCTCCTGGAAACACCCTCATGGACACACCTAAGAAGATAGCTTTACCTGGTTTCTCAGCATTCCTTAATTTAATCAAGTTGACAGAATTGACCTAGAATTAACCATCACACAGTAGGAGACATGTAACTATATATCTATATCTATATCCATATCTGTTGAGAGATTTATTATGAGGAATTGGCTTGTGTGATTATGGAGTCTGAAAAGTCCCACGATCTGCCATATGCAGGCTGGAGATCCAGGAAAGCTGATGGTGTAATTCAGTCTCAGTCCAAAGGCCTGAGAACCAGGGGAGCCAAGGTTATAAATCTTATTCTGAGGGCCGAGGAGATAAGAAGAGATGTCCCAGCTGAAGCATTGAGGCAGGAAAAAGAGGGTGAATTCCTCCTTCCTCTGCTCCTAAAGCATTGAATAATGTCTACCCACATTGGGGAGAGTCACCTACTTTACTGAGTCCATGGATTCAAATGCTTATCTCATGCAGAAATACCCTCACAGAAACACCCAGAAACAATGTTTAATCTGGGCACACTGTCCAGTCAACTTGACACATAAAGTTAACCTTCACAAGGCCATTATCTTTCAAGCTGTAACATGGTCCAGGTTAGAGACAGTTGGACAGCAGATGATCCTCCTGAAGCCAGGAGAAACCACCCTTATAGCCCACAGCAACATTTACAGAAATGAGAAATGATACAGGCGGATCCATCCATTTTCAAAGTAAGGTTAGTTATTTCTCTAATTATTTCATTTACCCGTGAAAAATGAGGGAGAGGCATTTGTCCAGTCCAAAATTGACTTGTAGACATATCTAACATTATAGGTAAGTATTTCACTGGAAGAGGTGGAGGACTTCACCCATGAGCACAAAGACTCACCTTAGCTCCTGTGCAGCAGTAAGTCCTATCAGGAGGGCACATTTTCCCAGATACTTCAGATACCTTCCCAGGACCAGGGGAGGCTCAGATATGATCCTAAGTTGACTGCCAAGTACAATTGTTAGAATTCAATAATTTTCAAACATTTTGCCTACCATCTACAGTAAGAAATACATTTAACCTTGTAAACCTGTCCATATACTCACATCTTTGTGTATATTCAATGGAATCAGACTTTTCATGCAACAATACTTTTTCTTACTATGTGTGATGCACCCTGATATTTTCTATTCTATTTTATTTAAAAATTGCTGGTTGGAACCACCGATTTCACAAAGTACTAATACCGTGGTGACATGCAAGTTTAAAAATGACATTTTCGATTAATAGGATGGATTCCTTTAAATCAGCCTACTAATAAGTTGGGGAATTTATCTTATTGGTTTATAGATTTAGGTTCTCTTCCTTTAAAATTTGCAAACTGACAACTTCTTCTGTAAAATCTGAGAATTTATCCTGTATATAACCAAGTGGCATTTAGCAGCCTTGCATTTGCCTGGCTTGAACCCAAGTGGAGGACCCAGGAGATGAGAGGTAGGGAAGGGGAAGTGGGTGTCAATAAGGTCAGGGCAGTGCAAAAGCTCAGGGTGGAAACTGAACCCCAGGACTGAGAAGAGGTTCAAAGCTCACCTGTCGGAAGGTTCAAAGGAAGACGAGGGGAGCACGGGGTGACAAGGAGAAGAAATCTCTGTTCTATCTCAGCCCTTCCAGAGCTCTCCTGGGAAGTTTTCTTCCTGGTTCCCTGAATCTCCACCGTAGGGAAATTCCAATGACAGTCTCCCCACCCCCACTCTGTCTAGCTCCTGCCTTCTGACAAGCCTGGCACATTCTGCACCAAGAGGATATAAATTTATTGACAAGAGGCATCCTGACTCCCAGCCCAGTGCTCCTTTCACACAGAACAAAACCGTGCAGACTTCATGAACATGCACTGTGAGCTCTCCAACCTCTCAGAGTCACCATGTTACAGGCCGCAGACACACACATAGACACCACAGCTGAGTCATAAAGAAGACTCTAAGTCATCAGGAAAAAGTTTAAAATGCATTTAGCTTTTGAGATAATGCCAAGAAACAAGAACCATATTTTTCAATATTCCACAAAAAATATGTTAAAATTAAAGTCTGGAACAGAGGGCTCAACTTCAGTTATATGGAAACCTATGTGTATAACATAGCTCATTTTCCTAATCAGGCTAAATAAATAGGTTATTTGTGTCTAGGCTGATAAAAAGGAGATGGGGGAGTTGGTGTTTTCATGCTGCTGTTACAGCCAAGGACCTAAAACAGCTTTGCTCAGGGAGTTCCACGTCTGAGGAAGAGCCACGAAGAACCCACGTTGTATTTGGTTTGCTGGTGCACATGCCGATGACCCAGAGCGCAGCCCTGCTCCAGCTGGTTGGAGCACAGGACTGATGCTCTAGATTGGACAGGGAGCTCCCACTTTCTCTGAACCTAACATCAAGTCCTGAGAGCTTACTGCTTTCTGGCTGACGGCACTGCAGTCATCTGCTCACAGATGATACCTTTTCAACAAACAAGGAAGACAGAGACATGGCTGTGCTGTCCCACAGGGCCAGGTCTATTGCTACGTACCCCTCTAGCTATCTGTGGAGGTAAAAGAGGAAGAGGAAAGCTTATTGCCTGTTTCCCCTAACTTGTTCTGATTGTCACATCTAGACACACAACATCCAACTAAAGAAACAGGGGTGTTCCTTCCATGCATGTCTTTCAGTCAAACTTTTCTATTACCCCGAGCAGAATTCCCTCCATGTGTCACTGGCCAGAACTGGGTCAGCTGCCCACCCTAAACCTATCATTGGCATTCTGCAGGGGGACACAGATAAATGGGGGCACTTCCAGCAAGAATGGAGTAATGGATTTGGGGCAGGCAGCCCGTAACATCTGCTGCAAGAACAACAACAATAAAAGTAATAATTGTGACTATTTACTGGCCACTTATGGTGTGCTAGGCACTGTGCTTAGTGTATTATATATATTATCTCACTTCGCTCTCATAAAACTTTTGCGATATAGATAATTCTATTTCATTGTCATCTTTTTACAGACAATGCAACTGTAAGTCATGGTCGAGTCACGATTGGAACTCAGTTCCATGTTCTTTCACATAAACCATTCTAATTTTACCAGTTAAATAAACATTTTACAAGATTAATAGAAGCCATGGATCCTTACTGCTGAATCTTTCCAGTTATATGCAGTTTGTGATATAAATTGGACCCAAATCCATAGCAGCTTGTACTGACATAGAGACATTGAGCGGGTCCCGTCCGTGAGGCTCACATGAAGTGAGATGGCACAGTACTCCTGGGCTCTGCCACTGGGTGGAGGGTTCATGAATCCTAGGTCATGTGGGGAAAGCAACACCTGAAAGCGTTCACAGCTGCATTGCTTATGGAGAGGCGATGTGACAATCAAAGGTGAAGGTGAGAGAGACAAAAACATGCATAACACCGTATGGCAAGATAAAGCTGTAACAGGAACAAAAAACCACTAAAACTATTTTGTCTCTTGGTTAAAGTCATACTTTCTAAAACCACTCATTTCCAAACATTCAAATCCTACCAACCACCCAAAGGAATGGTCCTAGAGATACTATGTACTCCCAGCAGGGGGCAGAACAGTGTCCTGTAGAGCAAGGGAGCCGTGACTGTGACTGCTCCTCCCTGGGGACCTTTATATATTACAAACTTGAAATGTAAGGGAAATGGGAGAGTGTATAAAAAGACATCTGTGGGGACTCTGGAGCTCCGCCAGTCAAAGGTCTACAGCTGACTGGGGTCTCAGTTGCACAGGTCTTGCACTCCAATACTGCATCAGAGGGAGCTGAGAACATCCCAGAGGTGCATGCTTTGGCTTTCCTAAGGTTTGGTCAGCTGTCAGCAGAAAAAAGTAGCAATCAACAAAGAAGAAGAGAGAACTGTGTAGGAGAGTGATAACACAATGGCAAACACTCGAGAGGAGGGGCAGGTGGGACAGGAGCAATCAGATCATGGGGCATTACACATCTACTTCCACCAGCCCCCGGATATACAAACTCAGCTTCCCAGGTGCTTAGGCCACAGGAGTAGCTCCGCAGCGCCTTTGTGTCTTGGCACTCTTGATACATGCAGCAAAAGGGGTCTTATATTCTCATCGTAAACACTGATGAGCACCACTGTCTAAATTTTGCCTGCCCACTTCTCTTAAATCTCTGAAACCGAGAGCTTGAGGGAGGAGAGGGAGATGAAAATGACAATAAGCCGAACATACAACTTTCATTTTTCTTTGGAGTAAAAGTAATTGTGCTAATATCCAGAGTTCCTTGTGTCCTTTTGACTCATTTGCCAAAACACCGACATAGTGGGATTAAAATTAACATTCTTTCCACCTATTAAATTGAAATCTTCTCTGTAGCTCTCATGCAATTTGGCACTGATATGAAAGACTGCAGTCGAAGAAAATGTGTCGCTGGGTAAGATATGTAATCAAATGCTAAAGGCAATCCTTATTATTAGCATAATACCATTTATCCATCATAAGATTACAGAAGTGAAAAGCATGAAAATTTCATCCAGAATCAAGCTTCTGTTTCTTCAGCTAGACAAAGTGAGGGCAGGTCTACTCGAGTTCATGTTCCATCTCACCAGGACTGTGCTGACAGTAATAAAGGTATAGAGTGATCAGGTACTAGGGTGGTTCTCAACAGAACGTGGGATACCCAAGACAGCTTTTGCAATGGTGTAACAGTTAGCGTTAAAGATATTGGCATGTGTCGAGATGAAAAATCAAAAAAAGAAAAAACCTTTTGAAATCCAGTAATTCTTTGCCAGCTGCTAAAGTATCGTGACTGGCAAAACTTCAGTTGGCATGCACTTGTTCTTATAGAAAGTGGGGGTTAAGAGAAAAACTATAAAAATGATATTAATATGCATCTTAAAATACAAAATAAATAGAAGTTCTAGAAAGCAGCCATGTTCCAAATCAATCAGAGTTTGTAGCATAATTGGTTCTTTATTGTTCAGAGAACATTGCCTTGGCTCTGTGACCAGCAGAGGCAAGAGCCATCACAAATTATAAGTTATGTACATTCAACATCTCTGGAAAGTTTAATATCAGCCCTTCTGGCTTGAAATTTAATACCTTCTGTACTGGCATTCCTCTTAGTTTCAGTTTTGCAAGTGTCAGCAAAATGCTTGTGTAATTCTCAGGCATATTCACAAATTCTGGTGCTGCCCAAGGACATGTCTTCTGGGTTCACTCTCCTGTCCATAAATTGAAAAGTGGAACATGAGGCCTCACCCCACACACCCTTTCATGTAGTTTACAGGAAAGGCAGCAGTGTTTGTTGTCCTCTATTTTGGGGACTGTCCTAAACGGTCCAAATGTTGGCCAGTATCCTTATATTATTGAAGTCGTGTAGCTACAATTCAGGATTTTTAAATTTGAGGCCAGAGATCTTTTCACTATACCCAAGATGGAAAATACATTTTGTTTTTAGTGCCAAATCTGATTGATTGGCAAGGGCTGCCTGGAACCTCTATTGAGAAGCCGTACCAGAAAAGTGTTGGAATTGATTGGTGATGTCCGCTGTGGCTGAGACATGGTGAACTTGACAGCAGAATGGTAGTATATTTGCTGAACCTAAACAATGCTATCTTCTCTACAAAAGTTATCTTTCCAATAAAGCTTCCCTAAAGAACTGTCAAACTATCATTTTATTTACAAATTTTATTCTACAAACACGTCTAGTTAGCTTTTACTCATCCTGTAGATTCAGTGAAAACATGACTTCGGGGAAGTGTGACCATTTTTAGGTTGTTTTCTGTTGTTCATACTCATTGTATTGTTTTCTTTCTTTCTCTCCTCTAACTCAGTTTGAAAGACATACTCAACAGTTTTATTTCTGGATTAAAGACTATGTATTGCACCTGCCCAGGCAGTAAGCTCGTGAGAGCAAGGACCCTGTCCTGTTTAGTTCATTGTTGCATCCTAGTGTCTATCACAGTTCCTGGCATTTAGTCACTCATTAAACATTTGCTGAATGAACTGAAAAGCAGGGATTCATTTATGTTTCTCTTAAGTTTCTCTGAGACCCAGACCAGATATATTATCCTTCACTGCATACTCTTCTAGGAGATTAAGGCATATGCACACACATTTGTCTGATCAAGGTTACGAACTTGGAGATGTTGGAATTTGAAATACTAAGTTTCTGAGTCTCCAGGTCTTTCCCATAGGAAAGAAGGCTGAGCAGAAGAAGGTGACCCTAGGCCCTGCTGTTGTAAAAAAGCAGCAACCAACCAGGTGGTAAATCATCTCAGAAAAGGTCTAAGAATTCTGGCATTGGACAGGACATCCAGCCCAAAAAGGACCTCACCTGCTTCGTCAAATGGCCCCACTACCTCCGGCTGCTATGGCAAAGGGCTATTCTCTATAAGCAGTTGAAAGTGCCTCCTGCAATTAACCAGTTCACCCAGGCCTTGGGCCGACAAACAGCTACTCACCTGATTATGCTGGCCCGCAAGTGCAGACTAGGAGAAGAAGCAGAGACGGTTCACCTGGGCTAAGAAAGCTGCCAACAAGGGGGATGTCCCTACTAACAGTCCACTTGTCCTTACAGCAGGGGTTAATCCTATCACCACTTTGGTGGAGAAGAAGGCTCAGCTGGTGGTGACTGCACATGACATGGATCCCATTGAGCTGATTGTTTTCCAGCCTGCCCTGTGCCATAAGATGGGGGCTCCCTGCTGCATTATCAAGGGGCAGGCCAGATAGGGATGACTCGTCCACAGGAAGGCCTGCCCCACTGTCATCGTCACACTGGTTTACTCGGAAGACAAAGGAGCTCTGGCTAAGCTGGTGGAAGCTATCCGGACCAATTACGATGTCAGGTATGATGAGATCTGCTATCACTAGAGAGACAATGTCCTGGGCCCAGAACCTGTGGCTCACGTTGCCAAGCCGGAAAAGGCAAAGGCCAAAGAACTCGCCACTCAACTGGGTTAAATGTACACTGTTGAGCTTTCTGTACATAAAAATAATAAAAATTACCCTTAAAATGGTTAAAATGGTAAATTTTATGTTGTGTCTTTTAAAAATGCAATAAAAAGTCAATAAAAAAAATCTTTAAAACTCAGCCTTTGGACCAACTAGTAGAAAATCCTCCAAGGCCTGTCTACATCCAAAATTCTATGATTGTATGAATAATAAATGTTAGATCATCCCCGTTGCATTCTAAAATCATGGACTTGTAAGGCTCGAACATACTTTAGAAATCAGGCAGCGTAAGGTACAGTTCAAGTCTTCCGCTTCACTTTAGGGCTTCTCTGTGTCATGAAGTTTAACTAGAGGCTTGAATCTGGGTTCTAACAAATGTGCTTCACAGTGGTGGTTTTTATTATTTTTCATTTTCATATTTTGCTACACTAATTCCCTGTTGGCTTTTTTATGGTCTCTGGGAGCGGGTTCTTTGGGTTTACTTAACTCGTTTTGATTTATCTAATGGTAGAAATGCATCCTTCTCCATCCTCCCTGAAAATGGGCTTGGCGGTCTTGCCTTACATTATTTTCCATTCTATTGCTATATTACAGTGTTCTTTATGGCCCACCAAGACATGGCACCGAGATGGCCATGGCTCCGTGAAACTCCCTTCCTTTGTCTGTTTGCTTTTTTCTTTTAAAATATTTGTACATATAAACAGTTGTATATAACTTTACATAAATTCAGTGTGTGTGATTGTGTCATACATACTTTTTTAAATGCAGTATTCTGTTTTGGTTCAGCTTTTCCTTTTCCATGTACTTCCCTGTCAATCTACATTCTCTCCTCATAGACACAAAGTTACCCCCATTAAAAACCTACTGTATATACCTTCATGCTCTTCTTTATGCTCATGTATTTGTAAATAAATGACTACACATAATGTACATACATTTTCATTACATATATATGGATATGAATAGGTACATAGAGAAGTTTTGTCATGACTTTGCAAAAATTGGAACATGCACATAATTTTGAATCTTGTTTTTTCTTAGCAATAACTTTCTAATGACTATGTAACATTTTATACTGCAGTGTGATGTGATTTATTCAGCCATTCCCTTGTTGACGGGCAATCACACTTTCTGCTTGTTTTCTTTTGTGCCTCTAAAATAGTGCTGCAATAAACATCCTCATATATATGCTTATGCACCTGTGCTTTCATTTCTATGAAACAGATACCCAGAAGAAGCATTTGTGAGTAAAAATGCATATTTGTTTTAAATTTTAGCACATAGCATCAAATTGCATTCCAATAGGATCTGAGGCAGTCACCTTTTCACCAGCCTTGTATGGCAGTACCCTTTCCCCTACATCCCTATGAACAATAGAGGTTGTCACTCTTTTTAATTTATGCCAGTCTGAAGTGGTAATGCTACATATTAGTTTGAGAACATTTTCACATACTCCTTGGACATTTGGATCCTCCCATTTTCCTGTTGAGTTTCATGTCCCTTTCTTGTTAATTTTTCATAACTCTTTTGCATTAGAAATATTAACCCTTTGTCTGTTCTCATCTATTATTTGTTGGTTGCCTTTAGTTATAGCATTTTTTTGTAATTATAACTACTATGTGTCAGACATTATTTTATGTACTGAGGATTCGACAGTGAACAAAATAGACAAAAATCTCTTCTCTCTTGGACCTCATATTGTAGTGATAAAAGATAGGCAATCAATCAATATTATTTATGATATTTTAATATGATATTAAAAAGTTTTATATGGTCAAATAGATACGACTTTTTCTCTTTTTCTTCCTGCTAAGATTTTTTTGTTGGGGGGAGTGGGGGTGGGGGTGGCTGGCCTGTCCGGGGATCAAACCCTGGACCTCGGTGTTATCAGCACCATCCTCTAAGCAACTGAGCTAACTGGCCAGGCTTCTCTTTTTTTAATGAGCCAGTTTTCCTCATTTTTTTTCTCTCTTTTCTCTTTTTTTTTAATAGAACATCTGAGTTTCCAGTTTAGTTAATAAGGCCTCCCCCAACCCTCTGTTGTATATGTGGTCTCCTAGATTTTATTGCTCTTTTTGCTTTTAAAATATGACTAGTAGGAATGTTATCCCTATTAAAATTAAGAAAGCATCTTTAGTTCTCAGAATTTCATTGAGTTATTTCATCATAATTGCATCAAGCCCTCCCTTTCTGTTCCAGTCCACATCTATAAATTTTCCATATAATTCATCAAGGGGACTACTATATATCATAGTCAATCACTAATCATTAGATTTAACAATATAGAATTGTCATTTTTGTCAGTAAAAAAAACAGTTGAATATCAGCAATTACATATGGTTCAATAAGGAATAGAAAAGAAACACTTATTAAGGTCAACTACTTGCTTGATCTATGATAGATGTTTAATATGCAGTATTTCATTTAATTTTGTCATTGGCACTTTGAGGTAGGTACTATTAGCTCCACTTAACAAAAGAGGAAACATGCTTATAGAAGTAAGGCATCCACTGTCTCACAATTATTGAAAGGAAGAGCTAGGATTGATACCCAGATATATTTCTTTTTGGCGTTAGAATTTAATTCAACAAGAACTTTAAAAGCACTCTACAGGACTTTGAACAGTGCTGCAGACTTTAGAAATGGTGGACTAGTTCAGCACCCAATACAAAGAAATACTGTACTCAATAAATGTGGGTTAAATAGAATCTATTTAACCTATGTTACATTGTAAAGGGAAAATAAACCACACAGGAATCACGGCTAGAAAAATTCTAGATGTCTTATGGCTGTTATACATGAAACATGTGGGTTTCATTTGTTTTATTTTTTCTAAGAGTAAACATTTCTTAGATATATGTATAGCATAGTACCTAGCACTTAGTAACCATACAATGATTATTGGTTTATTCATTAGTGAAATAAACCAATTCTATGTAAAAATATTTGGAAGACACAAAAATATAAAGAACATTTAAAAATAACCCATAATCCCAACATTCACACAAAGACTTTAAAACCCATTCCAATTTTTAATTCCCTAATTTAGATTATATAAATTATTTCTATCTGTTTTAACTTTTTTGTTTTTAACTTGATTTTAAGTAGTTGCCCATGCCACTAAATATTTTTATAAAAAACAATTTTCCATGGCTTCAGATAATTTATTGCATGAATACAATTAATTTAATTACCCATTTTTTCCCCCTAAACATCTTGTTTCCAAATTCTTGCTATCTTAAATAACACTGTGATGAGCTTCCTTGGGCATAGATCTTTGTCTACATCTCTGAATATTTCCTTAGATTAGATTTCTAAAATTGGAATGACCGAGTCAAAAATCTATGAACATTGTTAAGACTCTTGACATATATTACCAATTTTTCCTTCAGAAATACAGTACCAAGAAATGATTCTTTTAAAATTATTTTTGGATATGCATATGTTTAGTATTCTGGAAATTCATTTTAAAACCAACCTGTGAACATTTAAACCTAGAAAAACAAAAACATTTAATTTCTCCCTCATCTTGAATCTCCACTAAACTTCCTGTATTCACTCTAAATTGGAAATAACCATCCAGCTTTTGAATCAGTGGCTGTCAATTTTGACTCCAAAGACATGCTTTAAGGAGTCCACACACTACGGGGTATTAAATGAAATTTTAGGGTATAGCTGCAAATGTGTGGAGGGACTTTTCTCTAGAGATGGTTTTAATATTTTTTTATCAAATTCTCAGAAGGGTTCATGACTCAGAAAAGATTAAGAACTTAACTTTTATGGCGGATGTGAACAACAGAGCCATAATCTCAAACACTCTATAATTATTAGTTGGGGGGAGGGGTAAGATAGTCTAGGTTTCAAAGAATTTCTGCTTTTGAGCTGTAAGCTATGTGGAAACTAAAATAAACAAAGGGTATATGAGATAGTAATAAAATATGTGATTAAACAGAGTGGGCACTAATTGGCAATATGTGCTTACAGACAAATTGAAATTTGGAAAGCAGATTAGCATAGTAGCCATGTTTCATGACCTTGTGGTCTTTATTAAGCACAGTGATGTTTACTCTCCCACTTTTGTAGGGAACATCTTTCTCAAACCAATACCTCAAAGCTACAGGCCTTTTTTTCATTTTACCTCTATCTCAAACTAATTACAAAGAAATGAATATTTTATCATCTTTCTTGTGATAACCTAAGGCTATTGAATTTTGGAGTCAGTGCCACTATTTAATTCCATCATTAAAATATACTATTAAAAATGACTTTCTTCATCCATAAAAATGTGCATGAGTATTTGATAAAATTTCATGATATTCAAACTATGAAGCATGATTTCCTTTTAGAGAATCAGCCACATTGAAACACAATTAAAAAGAATGAATCCCTGAGTCACATTGGTTAGGATTCTTTCCTCTCTTCCTCATGGTTGCTTTTTAGTTTGTACCAAAGACTAAACTTGGTCTAAAATCCCCTTTTCTACCTTTTGTCTGAAGAAAACCACTTAAATCTCTTTGTGGCCAATAGTACCCTTGGGTGTTGTATAGAACTATAAAATGTCCTTCAACCAAATGTCAGGGTGACACATTGTCATAGAGCATCTTCCTCCCAGTGCTGATGAGAACCCTCTAAGGGTTAGGTTGGTGTGTCCCACAGGGAGAGATCTGTTCTTCCTTATGCCTTTAATCAGCAATCAGCAACTTGGGTAAGGGCAGACAGCATCCTACAAAACAGGAGCCAAAACAACAACAATAACAACAAAAAACATGCCAAGCATGTGACAAAATTTTGCTCATCAAGCTCAAAAAATCAAATAGGGTGGCAGGCTTTGCCAATAACAATGTCCTAACCAGCATGTTCTTATGGTGTGAACTTGGACATGTTCTCAGCTACCTAGCCTCAATTAAATCTTCCAGATTAAAAATGTGGAGATTCCTTAATCTTCCTATCGAATCTATGATTTGAGTGATACCCTATTAAATTTTGTTGCTTATGTTAGCCAAAGTGGGGTTCTATTGCTTTCAAATAAAACCCTGTTTATATAATATGTATTCTACCTAGGTAAAGTACACGCTCTGTTGTAGAAATTAATACATTATATTGTAATGATACATTTATCCATCTGCCTCCCATATCAGACCAGTATTTTTGAAACTGTAGTTCATGACCCAATTAGTTGATTGTAAAATCAATTTAGTAGGTCACAACTGGAATTTTTTTTTTTTTTTTTACTAAAATAGAATAGCATATCATAGAAAATAAAAGCAGAAGAATACAACAGAATAGAAAAAGTCAGAGATTTAAGTATTATTTTCTGAAATTTTTGCATTAGTTACATGTATTGAATGTATGCACTGGTTGTGATACAAAATGTATTAACATGAGCTGCAGAGCCCACATTTCCTCTTAGGATATAGAAGTGTCACTCTCACCAAGTGTCACTCTCACCGTAGTAATGAGGAAAAAGCTGGGTAATCTACAAAATCCAAACTTTTCTGGAGCCCGTAGGAGAGGTGAGGTTACAAGGTAACCAGACAAAATGAATTGCAAAGGGCAAAAGCCCCCTGAAGAGAGACGGGACCCATGAGCTGATTCACCTCTGACAGAACATGAGAGGAAGATAAGGTAGTTCAGTTTAAAAGGACAAGCAAAATGAAGAAAGGGACATCTCATGACAAGGGGGGATATAAGTGGAAGCACTGAAACATCCTTGCCTGTCACTGGGAACCATGCTGCCATGTGGTATGTAGCAAGGAGGCTATGTTTCAACCAAAATTATATTAGTGACAGTTTATTTAAAATCAACATTCACAAGAACCCACAGTGCAAGCGTATTCTTTATAGAACAGATATGATCCTGAAAAGTTGTGCATAGTAAAAAATTAGTCAATTAAATCAATTTTCTCTCATTGCCATCACTTAACAATGTTTTATATAAATGTCTCACTAATCTTCAGTTGGCCCTTTAAAGTTTCTCTGCTACCCTCCTCTCCAAAATTAATTAATTATCAAAGCATCAGGGATTTTTTGAAGAGATTTTTTTCCTCGTAAAGGGAGAAGCATTTTAAAATCAGCAATGTTCTCTTAATTTGCATTCTCAAAATGGAGAACACCAATGCCCACTTTTAAAAAACTGTAAGTGAAATGTCGTTGGATAGTAACATATGTATTCTAGATATAAATATTTATCTTCTATAAGGGCTTTTCAAAAGGTGATTTACAGGACTTTTTAAGATATTGATTTTATTACAGTACAAAATAATTATTATAAGGATATATAAACAGTACTTGTTACTTTTCTGCATACATTTCTTGTAGAGTAAAATATTGATTATGGTATAATGGCATAAATTATAACAGAATTATAATCAATGAAATGAGTTTCATAGTAAAGTAAAACGTAAGGTTTTTAGTTGCTCTGTCTGCTGATCTACTTTTTTGCAATATCAACACTCTCCACCATTTCTCTCCCAAATGTGATTTTCTCTTTCTTCAATAGCTGTGTTATTTGAGGGTCATGCAGTCTGGTTTTTCAGTGGCTTCTCCCTGACTTTAAGATGAAGCCTCAATTTCACAACACATTTTACAAGACTTCTCAAGAGCTGACTTAGTCTCCTGCTCAGCCTCACTTCTGTATTCAGGCTGATCTCTGCAGTCTACACTCGGACATACTGAACTTCTTTTAGTGTCTTGAGTAGGCCACGCTCTCGCCCTTGTGGGTCTTCTTGACTGAGTGTGAGGGAAAGGGGCTGCATTGTCAAGTAAGTTTGGGAAATGTTTGTAACATCACTGCCGCTTATGCTTTCACAATTCAATATAAGTGAATGAAAAATTGTAAGAAATTCTTGGCTTAATATTGTCTCACCCCAAATTTCCCAAACTTATTTTTGCCATGTGCCTTTTTTTCTAATACCTGCTCTATCCCACAGAGCTGGAGTGCTATGTACTTACTTTGGAGAAGGGTAATCAAGGTAGTCCATCCTTCATGGTTTCACAAATTCTTTGGCAGCCATGGGCTCCATTCCAGTATGCAGGAGACACTAGTAAGTACAAGATCTGGCTCCTAGGGACTCCTATAGTCTTTCTTTCTTTGTTTCTTAGCTCTCACTTATGAATGAGGACATGCAGTATTTCTCTTTCCGTGCCTGGCTTATTTCACTTAACACCATTTTCTCCATGCTGATCCATATTGCTGCAAATGGCAGAATTTCATTCTTTTTTTATGGGTGAGTAGTATTCCATTGTGTATATATACCACATTTTCCTTATCCAGTCATCTGTTGGTGGACATTTAGGTTGGTTCCACATAGGTTGGTTATTGTAAATAGAGCTGCATTGAACATGGGAGTGCTGGTATCTCTTTGACATGATGATTTCCATTCCTTTGGGTACATACCTAGAAGTGGGATTGCTGGATCATGTGGCAGTTCTATCTGTGGTTGTTTGAGAAACCTCTGTACTGTTTTTCATAATGGCTGCACTAATTTACAGTCCCACCAACAGTGTAAGACGGTTCTTTTTCTCCACATCTTCACCAGTATTTGTTATTCTCAGTCTTTTTGATAATGGCCAGTCTAGCTGGGGTGAAATGATATCTCAATGTGGTTTTGATTTCCATTTCCCTGATGATTAATGATGTTGAGCATTTTTTCATGTACCTATGGCCATTTGTATGTCTTCCTCTGAAAAATGTCTATTCAACTCCTTTGCCCATTTTTTAAATTGGATTCTTTGTTTTCTTACTGTGAAGTGTTTGACTTCCTTGAATATTCTGGGTATTAATTCCTTGTCAGATGTATGGTTTGCAAATATTTTCGCATACTATCAGCATTTGATATGTGCTTAGCACCAACGAGGGGCAAGATTTTCTGCTGGATGCTTTCATACATGCCATCTCATTCTCCCAAAAGTGAAGCATTTCAATCCTGGAAATAATTGAAAACATGCCATGCAGGTAGCCATCTCATTCTCCCAAAAGTGAAGCATTTCAATCCTGGAAATAATTGAAAACATGCCATGCAGGTAGCCATCTCATTCTCCCAAAAGTGAAGCATTTCAATCCTGGAAATAATTGAAAACATGCCATGCAGGTAGCCATCTCATTCTCCCAAAAGTGAAGCATTTCAATCCTGGAAATAATTGAAAACATGCCATGCAGGTAGCCATCTCATTCTCCCAAAAGTGAAGCATTTCAATCCTGGAAATAATTGAAAACATGCCATGCAGGTAGCCATCTCATTCTCCCAAAAGTGAAGCATTTCAATCCTGGAAATAATTGAAAACATGCCATGCAGGTAGCTCTATTCTACTAGGGCAGAAATGTGTATTTTGCAAATTAACCAGAACTGACATATTCTAGTCTATGAAGTTCAATGTAATTTCAAAATCAGCTTTTAAAGATGAATACAAATAAAACTTTAACAAGAGGCCTACTAATGCTGTCTGTGATCAATTGTCCTTAAGACACAGAGAAAGAAAATCACAAACTAGAAATTAGTCGCAAACTCTCAAGAAGTCTTAGCTTTCCTAAGAGAAGTATATTAATAAGTATACTCAGGTCTTTATTTAACATGAGTTCATTCTTGGCTTGAATTTTCAGAAATCTATATGTTATGCTGAAATCAGAAGGAGAGAGCTAGTGTGTAGTCCATTATATAACGGAATGGTGAGTTCAGGGTCTTTTCTCCTAGGACATCAAGAAAGTAGATCAATAAAGGGGCATTTTTATTTTCTTTCTTTGTTCTCCCATGTTTTGCAATTTTTCTACAATGCAAACACATTACTTTTGTAATGAGGGGGGAAAAGCAAGGAAAAACAGAGTGGAATTATTTTGGTAAAGTATTAAAACCTCAAATATAAAGGCTTGCAAAAGCCAGTTAGTAAAAACTAATACTGATTTTTTAATGTGATGAGACAACCATAGCTATGTCCTGTTTGGTCTCCTTTTGCTCATGCAGGATGAAAGAATGCTTCAGGGAGAGTCTGAGTATCAATCTACTTTGCAGTCAGCCTTCTTGCTGTCAGCCTTCCCCACCTCATCTCAGATGGTGTCAGTGAAGGTCGATTTATATGTTCAAGTCCATTTGGCCAATACCTGGTCTTGATAGAAGGCTTCTTGTAATTATAGTTTGGGGTTTTTTTTAATAGCTACAAGTCTTGACAAGATTGTGTGTCCCAGAAGCAAATCAAAGACCCAGAACTCTAAATATCTGATTCATCATCTTCATGACTGTGGATGGCAAGAAAGAGTCAAGATATATAAAAAACATAAAAAACCAAGCCTGCAAAAGATCAGCTGCACAAGTAGGAATCAAATACTGGTGAAGCAAAGGGGAAGCCTAAAGAGAGTTGGGAGAAATAACATAGACTTTGGAGTCAGGCAGGCCTGAATTTGAATCCCAGCTTTGTTACTCACAGTTAAGTAACCAGCAAGGATTTTCAACCTCTTTGAATCTCAGTCTCTTCATTAGTAAAATGAGAAATATAACAAGGCGGCTTTAACGATAAATTGAGATGGCATGTATGGCACAGGCAGACACATAACAGTTGTAAATGGAAACCTCACCCTTGTCTTGGAGGGTTATTTGGGGGATTATTTGAAATAACGCATGTAAGATGTATCACAATGCCTGGCACACAGTGAGTGCTCAATATATGGTATGATGATGGTTATTTTCACTGAGTTCTTACATCCTCCCTCATCTGGAAGTGGGCAGGCTGAGAGCTACTGCCCAGGGGAATACAGAAGGCCAATTTCAAAACCAGAGTTAACTGATAAATGAAGCAGGGCCGGTTCTGGCTAAAAATAGCAGAAATCTCAGGCTGACAGAGAGGAAATACAAGTCTCTTTCTATTTCTGATATTTTTATTTCTACGGGCCACAGACCAAAGCAAGCATGGAAAAAAATATGCAAGACCTCCTTTAACAAGGGACCCAAAATTGCATGTTGATAGGTGACTGAGACCTCAGGTGGTTTGTCCCAGAGGACTCTGAGTGCTAAAGACTAGGGAGACTTTCACTAGGACCAAATAGGACCGGACACTTTCTATGGGCATCATTTTCACTTTCCCAGCAGGAAGGGATGAAGATGTCAACAGGAATGTATTCATTTCTTCATTCATTCATTCAATAAATTTGTAACCTGCCTACTCTGTGCCAGAATGGGGTTGGTGAGGCCTTCTAATATAGAGAGGCTGCTGAATAACTTACATTCTTCCCTGAGGGCCCTTTTAACATAAATGGGTGGATAGTCATATATATGACATGCTTATTGATGTTTGTATATTTAAAAGTCAAAGTTCTAGAGGTGATGATGGTTACACAACGTGAATATACTTAATACCACTGAACTGCACACTTAAAAATGGTTGACATAGAAAGTTTTAAGTAACGTGTATTTCATCCCAACTAGAAAAATTAATATTCATTTTTTCCTTTCCGAACTGCACGTGTTGCCTTTGACATTCAATTAAAACAAAATTGACAGTAAGGCAAGGGCTCTCCGTCACAGAAGCACAAAATGTGTTTTACGTGGAAAAATATAATCATTTGTCAATTACACTGAGCATGAAAAATAACAGGTCCTAGAAAAATGTGGGTGAAATACATTTGTCATCCCTTGTCAGTGACATCAGCAAATGTAAATTTTACAAAGTCAAGTTTGTCCTTCCCAACATAATTGAACAAAAGTGACTCCGAGCTGTAGAGAGAATGTTGTGGTTATTGCTCAATGGCATGTCAAACTACATTTTGCCTAATTCTGCTTTACTCTCATTAGCAAACAAAAATTAATTTTCAACTAAAGCATTCATGTTTTTACAAGACAATTATGAATTTTCATTTTTAGAATTGCCCAACATAAGCAGTTGTTGTACTAGTAGTTCCTAAAAGTGCTGATGCATAATTTCTATTCATTTAAAATTTACTTTAAAGATTTTAAGATTTACTTTAAAATTCTGCCAGCACCACAGAACAGAGAATGCACTAAGATTCAGGTTCTATCAGTGGGACAGTACCCTGAAGGCACCCAGTGAGGGCTCCAAAATTTCTTCAATGATGCTTGCTGCCACCACCCACATGGGAACCATCTACCCTGACTGTTGTACTTTCTGGTGGCTTTGCCTCTAACCTCCTGGTCCAGAATTCCTGGCTTAGAGGAATTGGGCCAGGTTTAAAGGGAACTACATGGATAAGAGACTGAAAAAGTCATTTTTAGGTTCTTCCCTGGAAAGTTGTCTTTTCTCTTCCAGTAGCATATAGATTTGAAGGCTGGCTCCACGTCTATTTGGCTTAACTTTTAGATTCATCAAGGTGCATAATGTACACTGAATTTTGTAAGAAGCTTCTCCTGAGAACTACAGGAAAACAATAGCCCACTGGATATGTTAAGTAGGCTTCTGGAAAGCAAAGAAGATGGTATTACAGGCTTTCATCATTATAATCACAGAGCTCTGTTAACAGGCTCCAACTCTGTCCTTTGGTTTCTGTTTTTAATGGTCTCTCTTTTCAGACCCATTTGATTCCATTCAGAAAGGCATGGAAATCATTAATATTGGGAAAAGGAGAGGGTTTTTTTTAGTGTTTGGAAGACAAAGGAAGAACAAAATCATTCAAGGCTTCTAGGAACTGAACTATTCCTGTGAGTACTTGCGATTGCTCCTAGATACTGTGTCCTTGGAGACAAGGCCATTGTGAGAGTGCTTATTTGGGGTTTCGGACCAGGGACACTGGAGCCAGACTATCTGGGTTCAAATCCTGGCCCTACCACATAATAGCTGTGTAATGTTGAGCAAGTCACTTAGCATCTTTGTACCTTGATTTCCCCATATATAAAGTTGGGCTAATAGTAAGGCTCATGGGGCTGCTAAGATTAAATGAATCAATGTCTGTAAAGTACTTAGAACCATATTTAACAAATACTTACGTGGTACATAATAAAATAAATCCTCAGTCTTCTCTCACACAGACCCATCATATTCTATCAGTTATAGGTCTCATTGATTTTGCTTTCTAAATACCTCTCAAATCTGTCCCCTTCTCCTAATTCCCAGGGTCATGCTTTGGTCGTAGACCTCATCATTTCTTGCCTGGATGACTGCAATTCTCTTCTCACTGGTCTTTGACACCCTCTTCTCCTTCTACTGACCACTGGGGACATTGTTCTATGGTTTAATGACATCATTCTCATGCCTCTAATGGCTCTCCATCAATGTTGAGTGAGGTTCAAATTCATGGCACAGAATCCGAGGCCTTTCGCACTCTGGTCCCAGTGTACTTTTCCAGCCCCATCTTAAGCCACCCCTTCTAGTGTCTCTTCTGCCCTAATCATTTCAACTACTCGTGGTTCCTCCCACATGCCATGTTCTATCATACAGCCATGGCTTCAACATACCACATTTCCTCTGTCTGGAATGTCAGCCACAACACCCCTGTCTACTTCTCAACTCCTACTTATCCTGCAAGTTCCATCACAAATATCTGCTCTTCAGTGAAATCTCCTCTGACTCCTACTGGCAGAATTAGCCACATTCTCCCTCTTCCGTATCCTATAGCTCTTTCAACATTCGGCTACTAAACCACTTATCACATTGTAATGTAATCACATGTTTTCCAGACTATGAGCTCTTTGAGGGCAAGGATGTATCTTTCTCATCAAACATTAATTTATTCAACCATAGTTGGCCTGGGGACAAAATTATAACAAGGCTCACTTGATCCCGGTCTTTATGGAGCTTATAGTCTAGTAATAGAGCCAGGAAATAAGTAAGCAAACAAAAAAATTAAATTATTACAAAATGTAGTGAGTGTCAAGAAGGAACAAACATACTGCAGTGACGAGAATAACAGGAGGTGACATTTCTGTATCCTTGGGGCTGATCATGGTGTCTGGCTCATACATAATAGATGTCTATGAAATGTTTAATAAGCAAATAAATTAGTAAAGGCATTGCTTCTTACAGTCTATATACTTAATATTTTCATCACGTGCTTAGTAGAAAAGCACTGAATTCTTTTTAAAATAGCACATGATGTCAGTCTTAACAAATGCCGACTATATGCAACTGGCTATGAGACCTTGACCTAGTAAGTGCCTGGCATTAGCACACACAGAATCTTAAATGCATATTTAAATTAGAGTTCTTTCCCTTACATCAAATATTTTTTACCCAACAATGTGAAACTTGGCAGTGAGATTCACATTTATACTCGTTGCAGTATTCGGTGTCATTCAAGTTCTCCAGTGTCTGAATACTTTCATGAGTCTAATGGAACTCAAAACAAATTATTCTTTCCTATACACCTATAAACAGTTTACGTGTTTTTTCCTTATTAACTGACTATTCCTGATATTCATCCGTAGGATATTTTCCAGTAGCTGATTATTCTACACAGGCTACAATGGCTAGGCTTTTACTTTTAAACCATAACTTTCCCATTATTTTGACTCTAAAATTTGCTCTAAATCTTCCTGCTTCAATTTTCCATTTACCTGGATATTTCCCTTTTTTTTCTATGTAGATTATCCACTCACTGTATCCTAAATCAATCTATCTATCTATCTATCTATCTATCTATCTATCTATCTATCTATCTATTTATCTAATATTTACTGATTTCTCCAGCCCTCACTTTATTTCAAAGAGGATACAGGCAGCTAACATTCAAATATATTCAAAATACCTTAAATTGTATGGAGTTTTACAGTTTAAAAAGTACTTTCATATATATCATCTAGATCATTCCCAACTGTGGGACTCTTACGTGAGTACTAAGATTGACATTTTTGAGATGAAAAAGCTGAGGTTCAGAAAAATGAAGTGACTTACTTGATGTCACACTGTCAATATACAACGAGGACTAGAATCTAAGACTTGTGACTCCACGTCCAGTGAAACTCCCTCCCCTTGCCACAGCACCTGTGATGACCTGCCTCTGAACAGGTAGCAATAATGGGCCTTTATACTTTAATCTGCCTGTTTGGGAAAAGCCAGCTGTGGACTGAAACAATTCCCAAGACTCTCTCCAGTAGTGCCTGCTCAAACCTCAAATTGTGCACACAAGTATAATTTTCCAGGGCTACTTCAGTGACACATATGGCCTCTCAGGGTCTCCATTTAGGAATGGTGGCAAATGGAGTTGTCAGGTGTAGGGAGGACTGCAAATGGTGAACACATTCAACCTGTCAGAGCATAAAGGAAAACCACCACCGCTGACCTATAGTCCACCATGTAGTTGATGGACAACTTCCTCTGACCTGTGGTGGATTTAAAATTGGTGTATTACCCACTAATTAAAATCCAGTCAACAGGCAAGCCCTCATTATGGCAGCCAGATCAGGAGAGACCATCGTGATCACTTATTTTAGTCAACAAGTGATAGATTCCATTTTCAATTCTAATCCCGAGTCTTGTATAAATATGTCCCTAGAATAAGACAGAATCACTATGGCAACTATTCACTTGCTGTTAAACATTCACAGCCTGGCCATTCATCAACTTATATTAGGCAAGCTACTGATGTAGAAGTAGAGGAAAATTCCAGGCCTTTAGGAGATGTGAATCTACGTCAGAACCAGACATCAATTTGTGGGTTCTAAATCCTGGCCTCAGGCTAGCATGAGCTATAAAGGATAACTCCAGTGAGCAGTGCTCTGAAAGTTGGCAGCAGCATCACCGGGGAATTGTCAGAAATGCAGATTCTCAGGGTCTGCTTCAGACCCACTAAATCAGAAGCTCAGGTGGGACCCAGCAGTCTCTTTTGTAACAAACCATTTGGGTGATGCTGATGCACACTCAAGTTTGAGAGCTACTAACTTAGAAAATAAATCTAAGTCTTGCCTAACTTTTCACATTGATTCACTCAAAGTTTTCTCCTCCTCTGATAGTATTACCATGAACAGGGGCATTCCCAGCATGTCATCCTAACTTTTTGGTCTCACGTCCCGAAGCCCTCTGGCAACCTGGTCCCGTGATAGTACTTGCCACTTCCTCAATATGCCAGGCAATTCTGTGCCTTGATTATCACCTTTGCCTGAAAAATTGATAAGTCCTGCCTATCATTTAAGACTAAGTTTAAATGCCATCAACTCTAGGATGGCTTTTCTGACTTCTCCAGCAAAATCAATAACTCTCCTTTTCTCATTTCATGGTACAAGGGTACTACACAAAGTTTGTGAGGAACAGAATTGAAAGACAGTATGAATCTTTCCATAAGCTTTTTGAAGTACCCTCATATGTTGTATACATTTCTCCTGTAGTCTTCATTACATTATCATATGGTGATTTTTCATATTCATGAAATACATAGATTTGATATTCCTTCCTTGCTCACAGTTCCTGAAAGAGCATCCCTATGTGTTATATGTCCTTGGCCCATGTCCCCTGTAAAGCTAGGGCTAGGGTACAGATGAGTCACAAACCCTCCACATGCAGGCCTACGAGCTAGGCAATAGGAAAAGGTCCTGGGTGCCGTGGGTGAAAAATTAATAGGCTTTACTCAGAGCTAGGAGCAGCCGCCCTCGTGGCTTCCTGAAGCGTCCTAAGAAGTATTGCCTATCAGAGCCATTAGTCCCTTATACTTAAGTTCATAACCCAAAATACCTGGGTGCACATGCAATTACCGTAGCAAGGAACAAGGAACACCTGGGTGCACATGCATATTTACATTAGATGCTTGGCAAGATTCTGAACATCTGAGAGGCCCTGACCGTTTTTCTATATTTTCCCAACATCCCCTCATCAGGATAGCATCCCTCACCCAAAGGTAACCACTACTGGCTTACCCATAGCTTGAGTGGTCTGGTTCAAATAAATAAACTCAACTAATCAGATTTTCTCACTTGAGAATTTGAACAGAGAGACATCAGATTGGCTATCCATTGGCGGTGGGACATAAAGCTGGGAAGTAGCAGGATGATGTCGCTGGGGACCAGGGTGGGGAAGCCAATGGGGTCCTGTACTGACTGATGAGTACACTGAGAAATCCCATCTGCCATGAGAGGGAATGGGGCGGGAACGTATATGAGAACACGGAGATCTCCGTGGAAGGTGGAAAGTGTGACTGCAGTTCCTAGAGGTTTCCTAACGTTCTCGGAGTTCATGAGAAGATCCTTATTATAAACCTCACTTTATTTGACCAATCCTGCTGGGGCTTCTGTCCCTCATGGTCATAAGACTGCTGGATGAACAGTTAGCTTCCATGCATGGTGTGAAACAACGACAATGTTATTATGTCCACAGATTCTGTGGGTCAGCAGGAATAACTTGTCTCTTTTTCATGCTCCATGACGTCTTGGGCCCCAGCTGGGAAGATCTGAATGGCTGGAGTCTAGAATCATGCGGAAACTTCTTCACTCACATATATGGTGCCTTGGTTGGGACTGTCAACTGGACTGCCTACACATAATCTATCCATGTGGCTTGGGCTTCTCCACAGCACAGCAACCTTAGAATAGTTGGACATTTTTCATGGCTGTTCAGGGCTTCAAGAGCAAGTGCTGCAACAAATGAGACAGAACACGCGTGGCCTGTTACAGCCTAGCCTGGGAGTCACGCATCATCATCTCCACTGTACTGTATTAATTCATCGAAGCACTTACAAGCCAGTGCAGAATAGATAGACCCTACTCCTGACAGGAGGAGAGTGAAAGAATATGATGCCATGTTTAAAACCACCAAAATGTGATAACAACAGGCTTCTTTTAAAAGACAGTCTGTGTTCACTAATTCCAGCTGTGAGGAATAAGTCCTCACACACACACAAAGATACAATGATTGCAGATATCTTAAACTTCAATTCTACTGAATTTGCTCATCACCACAGAAATGATATGGTGCAGCTTCAATGTTTTTGAGGTGTACAGAGATTGTACTATATATGGTCTTTCCGGAATACATTGAGACACAGATTTAGAACTACATAATCTATTTTGGTTAGAATATACAAAGAATACTTACTCCTCAATAATAAAAAGCAAACAACCTGATGAAAAAATGGGTACATGATTTGAATAGACATTTCACCAAAGAACCTATATCAATGGCTAATAAGCACATGAAAGGATGCTCAACATCATTAGTCATTAGGGAAATGCAAATTTAAACCACGACATGCTATTTCACACCCACTAGAATGGTTATGATAAAAAAGACAGACAATGGCAAATGTTGGTGAGTATATGGAGAAACTGAATTCTCATTCATTGTTGGTGGGGATATAAAATAGTGCAGCCTCTTTGGAAAACAGTTTGGCAGTTAAAAAAATAATTAACCATAAATTTACCACATCACCCTGCAATTTCACTTTTAGATATCTACCCAAAAGAAATGAAAGCAATTCCATTTTTAGATATCTACTTAAGAGAAATGAAAACGTATATCCGCACAAAGACTTGCAGATTAATGTTTTTAGAAAAACTATTACTAATAGCCAAAAATTAGCAACAGCCTAAATGTCTGTCAATCAGTAAATGGACAAACAAAATGTGGTTTAGTGAAATACTACTCAGCAATTAAATGAGATAGACTATTGACACATGCTGTGTCATGGATGAATCTTAAAAAAATTACGTTATGTGAAAGAAAGCAGATACAAGAGACCACATGTTATATGGTTCCATTTAAATGAAATCTCCAGAAAGGCACATCTACAGAGACTGAAACCAGATTATTGGTGCCTTGGTGGGGTGCGTGGGGAGGAATAAAAATAATGGGCATAAGGATCTTATTGAGGTAAGGCAAATGTTTTAAAACTGATTTATGGTAATGGTTGTACAACTTGGTAAATGTATTTTTGAAATTATTGAAATGTACATTTGAAATGGGTGATTTATATGCAATGTAAAATTTGCCTCAAATTGGTTATTAAAAATAAATTAATTTAAAAGTAGGAATGACTTAAAATTTTCCTTTGTTTATTTTTATTCTTTTTCCTAACTGACATCTAGATTTCTAAATATATGAAGCATAAAGCTGACTTTCAAAAGATTTACTAACCCCATCAAAGAACTAGACTTGCAATTAGAATATAAGACTACACAGGAAGAATGCACATGGTGGTTGTATGGTCGACCATCAGTCTTAAAGCATGGATATGATTAATTGATTGAGACCAACAAGTGCAAAGGGTTAGAGACAGATCAGAGGCCAAATCTTGCCTCTACTATTTATTTCTGGGTGAACCTGACTAAATGTCTTAGCAATAATTTTCTCACATACACAGTGAAGATTATAATGGTGCAACCTCAGAGGATTGTCAGAATTAAATGAAGTCATGCTTTGGAAACATAAATGGTAGCTACATGCTGTTACTGAATGATAGACCAATAATTTCCCCATTCATTATAGTTTTTAAAATATGTAATTATTAAAACAAATACACAAAGCCACTTGAAAAACACTGTATTTAAATTAAATATTTAAATATAGATCTTATATTTCAGTGCTTAATATAGTACAGTATGTTAACTGAAAAAGCAATCAAAAAACAACCATGTCGTCCTTGTTACATTAAGCCTTATATATAAATTAAAGCTTAATCCAGCTTTGCTTTTGTCTCCACATCTTATATATTTTTTCTTTCTTAACTGACTAGTTTATACCCAGTCGTTTTTAGGGCTGGGATGGACAGCTGCAAGATTTTAGATACTTGTGTTATCAGACTCCAACTTCGGTCTTGGCTATGGGCTACGAACACCCTAGATTACCTCTTGAATAGATTTGAAAACGAGGGTCTAGGCTTTTCTTCTCAACCAGTGGTTACTGATTTATAGCTATCTCCCCAATATCAATTAGCAAAGGGAAGAAAGGGCAGGAACAAAATAAAGACTGTATCTCCTCTCCTGTTCAGGGCTCTTATCTCCGCTGACCTTCTTGCTAAGCAGCACGGGGACTATAGTGAACACTGCAAACTGCATCTCCACCTCAATGGGAAGACTGCTTTTAACAATCCAATGGGAGTCATTTTCCACTCTCTTTAAAGCATAAAGAATTCTTTTTTCTCCTGATGTCTCCTGCTGCTCTCTGCTCTTCAAGATACTGGTTGAAATTAAATTCAATGGTAGTGTCTTCACTGCTGACGCTGTCCATGCAACTTGCAACTTTTATTGTTTAGGCATAGAAAAAGTCATTGAAAGAAATTTTAGAGACTATTCTAATCAAACCCTCCTGAGTAAGATTTGTTTCTGATACAACTGTTTTAGTTTGAGTTCCTTCAAACTAATATTTTAAAGATTTTGTGTTCTTACCTGTGTGTCTATATGTATATGTATATGTGTAGAAAAATATTCTGGAACAGAAGTGGTTCTAAACAAAACTTAGAAAGTGCTCTGTGGCCACAGTGGTTCTCAGACTTTTGTGGGCTCGGAACCACTTGGAGGACTTGTGAAAACAGATTGCTGCCTCCCTTCTCTCTCCCCATGGCTCAGTTTCTGATTCAGCAGATCTAGGATGGAGACAGAGAATTCACATTTCTAAGGTCCCAGGTGATGCTGCTTGCTGCTGGTCCAGAGACTGCACTTTGAGAACCATCATTCTAGAAGCACAACTACTCTATCTGCTGATCCAAATTCTTATAAAGTCACCATCACTAACTGCAGAATTTGAACAAATGATTTTCCATTGTGAATCACCTGAATGAAAAATACCTCTGAAATCTAAACTACTCTAAGTGCTGTCCTTTTCTTATTTTCTTTTTTAACACCGACTTTTGTTGCCTAGGGAACCGACTGAGCTAAAAGAGTTTCTCAACCAGAATGTTGCCTAGTTTAAGATTTTATTTCTTACAGTCCAATAAATGTCTTCAAGTTGGTCACTTCTCTTTTCCATATCTCTGCTACCTCATCTCTATATAGCAAAAAAATACACATGCACACGCATGTGTGCGTGCACAAACAAACTTGTTTTTAAATGATGAATAAAATAATTAGATTATAGGTTTTTTGCAAGTATTTACAAAAAAAATAAGAGTTGACATACATGTTACTGATTCTTGCATCTGTCCTTTGTGTGGATATTATAAAATTGCATAGGACTTTATCTTCTTCCCTCTGTGCTTGTGGGGCATACACGGTAAGTATCATCATCTAATTAATAGGATATTGTAACCTGGGAAATTCTTAGTATGGGTTTAACTTTATAGCATAGACTTGCTTCTAAAAAATTGAGTATAAATGAACCTAGATGTGAAATTCAACTCTATTACTGGTTCTCATTATGAAATTAAAGGCAGGCTCCTTTGGGGGGGAATTGTCTCTAACATGTAATAAAATCATACCTTTGAATATAATAAACTCTTTAAATAGAAAAGTGATAATTTTCTGATAAAAATAATAATAGCCAATGTGTGCTACAAATTATGAATACCAAATAGCTAGGAACATTCTCATGTTGGATATGCTTCCTTAAAGGTCAAAAAGAAAAATGACTGCTAGCTAGAGGAAAAGCCCTTCCTGGATAAAAACATCACTAAGACTTTGCAAACTCCTTAATACTGAGTAGTAGAATGATGTGAAAGTTGCTTGGGTTAATTGGATCAGTAGCACTTTGTGGAAGTGACTTGCTTTTTAAAAGAAATCAAAATCTTTGGGCCTTATTTGAAATACAGAGAAAACTAAGAAAGCCAGCAACGGTAAACTGCAGCAATACATATTAAAGGAAAAATTACTCAATGATACTTGTTAAAGCATAGTAAGGAAGACTTTGTTCAGCACCACCATGATAGTATAGGGACCACTGCAATGGATTTTACAATGGGGGAGAGGGATTGGGCTCAACCCCAAATAAAGCACACCTAGTGGGAGTTTAAAGTTAAGGAACAGGGTGGGGAGCCAGTGGATGAAAAATTACTAAGAGGAAAGAAACATCAGGGATAAGGGGGATTCTGGTTAAATTGACCTAACTGGATTCTTGCTGAAGATAGGCCAGGGCGATCAAACACCACCTGGGAGATAGTGGATGATGAGGAACCTGACCAGATACTGAAAGTAATCAGATATCAAGGCTGGGGGTTCTTGCAAAACTGACTTAGGAGGGTTCTTTTTCTAAAACTGGATTTTACAAGGAAGTACCCAGATAGGCCTAGGATAAAGTTCAGAAGCCTAACTAAAGTTTGGCCAAGCAAAGATTCTTTGCCATAAAAAATACTTGGGATAGCATGTCCATTAAAGCTGTAGGCCAGGAGTCATGAAAATGCTTTAAGCCTAGTCAGTCTGACATAGTATATGAAGTTCTCTGGAATTAAAACTTTAGTAGAGAATTTCTTTGAGGCAGTGCAGCAGAGCGATGAGACCACAGACTCATAACCCGATAGCTTAGGTTGTATTCTTGGCTTGGTAGCATTTAAGCTGCATGACCACTGGCATCACCTGGAAGCCCATTAGAAATGCAGAATCTCACCCCTAGCCTAGACCCATTGAATCAGAACCTGCATTTTAAGACGATCCCTGAGTGATTCATAGGCACGTATGTGATGGATATTGGAGGCACTGCCCAGTTTCCCCGTCAGGACTGAGAAACCTATTGTCTTAGTAGCTGTGGATGCTGCTTTTCTCTGGAAAGTGCCCTTGCCTGGAGAGAGCCACTTCACAAAGGTCATATTCCCTTTTCTAAGGGCAGCCTCAACTTGATGACTGGTCAGTGTAGAAGTCCTGGTCTCACTGTACATGAAACCACTCTGGAGGGCGACATTGGCTTCAGAGCTCCATGGTGTTGACAAAGGCTATTGTTAACACTGCATTTGGTCCAAGTTCTCTTTCTGCCCAATGTCACTTCTTCTCTTTCCTTCTACGAGTGTTTATCCTGAGAGCACTTCTAATTAAACTTTCTGCATATTAGTCTCTATCTCTGAATCCATTTTCTGGAGAACCCAATCTGCAATAGCATCGACATTTCAGAAGCTCAAACTTCTACCATGTAAATTAATCTCTGGTTCTTTAGTTCTGTTATTCATAAAATGGGAATAATTGTATCCTCCTTATGGTCTGTTGTTAGGGTTAAATTACCTAATATTTGTAAAGTACTTAGAGCAGTGAGTGGCTCATGCATGTTAGATGAGTGTTAGTCATCATTATATTAGAGGGTCTGTGGATAAAGAGGTGTATTAATATCTGTCATGCTCAGACACCTTGTCCAAAAAGACACTACCACTAACATACAAAAGTTAGGTTCGATTGGGGAAATAATCTATTTGCTTCTGTAATCAGTCATTTTGCAAGGGCTGATGGGGAAGGAAGTGTAGGTGCATGTATACTAACAGGTTATCTGAGTTAGAACAAGAATACTGAGCTGGTAAAAGCAGGTGGGCTACACTGTCTTCAGAATATAAACAGTGAAATTCTTATTTTGCCTTAGAGAACACTGTAGAACAGAGAAGCATTCTATGACATGAATAAAAAAGACAGCAATACTTGAAAACATTAGAATCAAATAATTTCAGGAGAGAAAGAGACCTTATACCTTTAGTCCAACTGTTCATGTAGGAGTAGATAAATCCAATTGCTAAATCTAATAGATATATTTAAAGCTTGGCCATAGTTTTAATAGGGAGTGTTGACTGTTCCCTTTTCCCAGAAACTAAACATATACACACGTGTGTATGAATGTGCACACGTGCACACACACTCACTCTCTTGGAATTAATGACCTTGGCTCTGGTTTCTTGTACTGATTTTAGCACCATTCATGTTCCGCTTTATGAGCCAGCACTACCTTCCAGGTGATACTCCTTTTACTCAGTCTCCACAGGGCTGTGAGGTTGCATTTTTAATGAACAAATTACAACCGCTCAAGTCTCCAACTGATGCTATGGTGTGCATCTAGTCTGCCAGATTTTCCTCCCTAGGTACTTTTGGGAATCCTCAGGGATGAACATTGGTCAGCCATCTGGACATGAACTGGTATCTACTCTTCACATATATACCTCTGTCCATCTCTTTGTTGGTCACATTTTAAGGGCATCCCTCTTTGTGTGCTCCTCTATACTGCCTTCCTGCAAGTAAAGGGGTAGGGGGCAATGCCCTTCTCTCAGCGATAAGAGCATCTTACAGTGCTGGTCGTGGGGTGGTGAACTCCTGCACGTTTTGTTTGTCTGGAAAACACACTATTTCTCCCTCATTTCTGAAGGATAGCCTTGCTGGGTATAGTATTCTTGGCTGATGGATTTTTTTTTTCCTTTTAGGATTTTAAATATATCATCCCATTTTCTTCTGGCCTGTACAGTTTCTGTTGAGAAGTCTGCTGTTAGCCTGATAGGGGCTCCCTTATAGGTGACTTGACACTTTTCTTTTGTTGCTTTTAGGATTCTCTCTTTGTCTTTGAGATTTGCCAGTTTGACTGTAATGTGTCTTGGAGAGGATCTTTTTGGATTGAATCTGTTTGGGGATCTTTGAACCTCCTGGATCTGAAGGCTCACATCTCTCCCTATACCTGGGAAGTTTTCTATTATTATTTCATTGAATAGGTTTTCAGTGCCTTTTCCTTTCTCCTTCCCTTCTGGAACACACATTGTCCCGACCCGTGGGATATTCAATGCAGACCCTGGAGGGGGGAGTGGGAATTGGATGGG
>NW_007730118.1:0-369 GCF_000696425.1 Galeopterus variegatus | reverse complement strand
GGCTAGTGCAGCAGTAATTCCTAATCCAGCAAGCAAAGGAATAAATTGTACAGCTCTTTTTACTCTTCCTGCTATGTGCTCAAAAGTAGGAATGGGTATAGGCTCAGTTCCCGGTATAACATCAACATCAGGAAGAAGAAGGGCCAAGATACATAATCCTGTCCAGTTAGTGGGCAGCTGGGTATAAGCTCGATTGCTGCCACAAACAATAACTGAACTATTATGAGCACATAAAGGGGTAGAAACATTGATTATTGATTGACAATTTGCAAAAGCTGCAAAGCCTACATCAATTTCAAAACTAATATTAATAGAAGGAGAGAGAAAGCAAGTGACATTATAAAACTGTAAGGGCTGCACTTGCAAAGG
>NW_007730117.1:194139-206645 GCF_000696425.1 Galeopterus variegatus | reverse complement strand
AAAAATATGCTTGGGTAGCCAGTGATTTGATTTCTAGGTCTTGCCATTGTACAAAATGACTCCAATGTCATGGTTCGGCCCACAGACGGTTGATTGGTTGAACCTTTAGCAGGGGGTGGATGGTGCCTTTAAGACAGTCCACAGAATAATCAGGAAGGTGTGTGTTTGGCTCCACAAAGGAACCTCATGCCAGGGAATCACAACCCAGTGGGATTATTTGGTCTGCCATGTAAATCCTCCAGCGCCCATTCTCTGCTTCATCATTGCCTTGACATTGACAATGTCATGGTTCGGCCCACAGATGGTTGATTGGTTGAACCTTTTAGCAGGGGGTGGATGGTGCCTTTAAGACAGTCCACAGAATAATCAGGAAGGTGTGTGCTTGGCTCCACAAAGGAACCTCATGCCAGGGAATCACAACCCAGTGGGATGATTTGGTCTGCCATGTAAATCCTCCAGCGCCCATTCTCTGCTTCATCATTGCCTTGACATTGACCCTGATTTGTGCTTGACTCGCTCCTGATATTGTCCATTCTGACTCCAGAAAACTGCTTTGCCTTGACTCTGCCCCCATGTCCTGGCCTCTTAGAATTCTATTTGTCTGTTGTTATTCTGGAACCCAAACCCCAAATTTCAGCTGCACTATGCTATGCCTTGTAGCCTCATTTCATAGGTTGCATAATGAACTAACAGAGAGGCTGGACAACAGCACTGAGAAAGCCAGTGAGACAGCCAAGTCTTGGACACTATGTGTGTACTATGTGTACCATAGCAACAAACCAAAGGTGGAGATGACACCTTTAAGGTTTGGCACAACAAAGGTTTTAAGAAGAGATGCACAACAAAGGTTTTAAGAAGAGATGCACAACAGAATTGAAGAGAGCTACAAGGGTTTGAAGTCACTTGCCTTTGGCAATAATTTTAATTACCGATTGTCCCCCACTTTGCTAATATCCTTCATGTCTTTTTAATCCTTGGATGGAGATTTCTTGGATAACCAGCCTTTCTTTCACTTTTACCTTTCCTTATTCAATATTTATTTATTTATTTTTTTGTAACGGTATTTGCCCAATTCATGGAAGCTGGACAGGGGGGAGAACACGTCTTGCATTTCAAGTTGGTGGAGACACCTGAGTCCATCAGGAGGTGCTCTGATTCTCATGGGCAAGGGGCGGTATTTGCCCAATTCATGGAAGCTGGACAGTGGGGAGAACACGTCTTGCGTTTCAAGTTGGTGGAGACACCTGAGTCCATCAGGAGGTGCTCTGATTCTCATGGGCAAGGGGTCTTTGTCCCAGAGTGCCCAGTTGAGATTACTGACTGAGATTTCCCAAGAATGAACATCTCTAATCAAGGCAAAGGTCTTTATTGGCAGCTTACTCCAGTTTCTCCAGATAATGCTCTGGTTGATTGTCAGAGAAATGGGTTGTTTTGGTAACTGGAGGGGAGGAATGAACTGTGAAAATCCTGCAGTGCAAAGGGGGTTCTAGCCTCTAACACACTCTGTTGACATACCACCTTCCGACAGGGCTCCAGATGTTCCTTTGCCTGCTCCCTAATGCTGGCAATCATCGTGAGGTCAATGGAACTTCTGTTTTTACATTTCCCAAGGTCCCAGGGAGCCATGAGGGGAAAGGCCAAAGTACTGATAATAGAGACTTCAACAATATTAATTATGATGCACAGTGTGGTCAATTAAGAAAGGCTGAGAGGAAGTGAGTGTGGTGCTTAAGAGTTCAAATCCTGGATTCACTTCTTGCTGGCTGTGTGACCCTGGGGTTTCTTACAGTCTGTTGTCTGACAATGGGGATTTTAATAGTATCTACCTCATGTAGGTAGGCTTGCCCTTAACATGTGCAGTAACTGGGGCAAAAGTCCAAATAGAGGCCTTCAATCTAGGGCCCATCCCCCTTCTTTTACCTCTCCTTCCCCAACTCTTGTACCTTGAAGGGCCTAGTGCATGGCTTCAGGCTCATATACATACACACATGCGTGCACTCCCCTTTGCCTTCTTCAAATAGGCCTTTCTTGGAAATACTGTGGCCCAGGAGATGCATACCAGCAGGGCAGTGAGCCCTGAGAGAATGATCTAGGGGGAGAGGCTTGAACAGGTTCTGTGAGTGGACTTAGGGACTGTTTGCACTGGAAGCTTGATCTAGAGGGAGGTGGGACACAGGTTCCTGGTGGGCACATCCCGTTGGCTTGGCAGACAATTCACCCCATGAGAAGGAACAAGGTCAGAGCAGAGCCAGAATGTAGTCTACTAAAGTGTGAGGCCCAGGACAGGGCTTCTGGTTGCCCAGGTCAAAGAGCAGTACTGCTCATAGGGTCGTTATAAGCATTGAGATACTAGTGCTGAGGATAGTGCCTGGCCCAGAGTAAGCACTCAACAGATGTTAGCTGAGAGTAGTATTATTATTTGTCTTTTGGGTATCACAGAGACTGGTGGGGTGGAGGAACGGTGCTCATGACTGATAAGGACCACTATATTCAGGAGAAGCAGATAGAAGAGGAATTGGAGAAAGGCTGATTGTAAAGATTACTTTCACCTCACCTGTGGCCACAAATCTGAGTTTGCTAACCCTCTTGAGAGCTCTGGGACCAAGATAAAAGGGAAACAAAGTGGTATTTCTATGAGAAGATAGGACAGGGCATCTAGTAGGGCTGTGAGCAACAAACATAACTCTGGAAGAGAGAAATTCAAAGCAGTTACCAGGCCGTTTTCCTAACCTGAGTCTTGGCAGCAAGTCCTGGCTCTGTGGCAAAGTAGCTCTGAGACTTTAAGTGAGTCAGTTCACCTTTCTGAGCCTCAGTCTCTTCATCTGCAAACTGGGGATAAGGATACCCACTGTACCTGCCTCAGCAGGCTGTTGGAAGGATCAACTAAGATAATGGAGTTGGGTGATGCCCTCTGAACATGCTGAGTGGTTATTTGCTGCTATTGTCTGCACCATGCTTGAAGGCCTTGGTACTGATGCTCTCAGAGAAAGCAACAAGAAGAGCCTCTGTGCCATGAATCATCCAGCGGACGTTAGGGAGGCTGGATCTCTGCTGTGCCCTCGAGTGGAACTGCACAGTACCGGTACAGGCCATGGCAGTGGGGGGTCAGAGCAGACTTTGCAATCTTTAAACCACCTCCCCTGCTAACCCCTCTGCAGGGTCCCAAGGTACGAAACAGGATCAAGGAGGACTCACATCTAGTCCAAACTTGGTTCCTAAGAACTCTTCTGGCCCTTCTAAAAGAGACTCACAGTCCCCCAAGCAGGAAGACCCTCTCAAATCCTGCACATGACTTGATTCTCTCTATACCCTGGCGCTATCCCTGTTGGCAGTAGTTGGATTGGTTTCAAAAGAGCACCACAGTCCCCCAAGCAGAAAGACCCTCTCAAATCCTGCACATGACTAGATTCTCTCTATACCCTGGCGCTATCCCTGTTGGCAGTAGTTGGATTGGTTTCAAAAGAGCATAATCCCACCCAATTTCAGCAGGAAAGTGGGAGTGTTGGTAGGACAATGTGACCTGTACTACTTCCAAATTTTCAGATAAACACAACAGTTCTATTGTTCTATTGGAAAACAAATTGTATATATATATTCTAAATGTACATTTCTATATGTTATAAATTATCTAAATATGTATATATTTGTATATGTAGGTATATACATATATCTATTGAATTATATAAATAGATATATATTTGTACATTTAGATATTTATCTATTTAAGCTTGGAAAAGAGTCTGCCAAGCTAACACTTTCACTTATTTATATGCTTCATTAAAAAGACATAGGATTTGAAATTTTTTACTTTATTTTTTATGTTAGTCTGCCTTTGTTTAGCAATTTTACTTCTATGATCTTATTCTGAGATAATAACTGGACAAAGTATGCAAACTATGTATATGTAGAGGGATATTTATTGCGGCATCATTTATGTATGTAATAACAAACACCAGAAATAATATAAATATTCAACCAAGGGCACTGGTTGAGTAAATCATGATATTTTCTTAGAATGAAATTCATGGAGTCATTAAAAATAATGTTGCAGAAAAAATATTTATTAACATGAGAAGTTATTCACAATATATTACTGAGTAAAAAATGATTATGAAACAATACGTACATTATGATACCATTTTTGTTTACTAAACGTATACTCAGAGAGAGACAAAGTCTGGAATAGATACAACAAAATGTTGTCTGTGACTCATCTTTGAGAGATAGATTAAAAAGTATTTTAATTTTCTTTCTTTTTTTTTTTTTAGTTTTTGTACAATAGAAAGAAATCACATTTATAATAATTTAAAAAGTTATAAATCAGAACTGTGCCGCCTGGAGTTTAGCACAAACATGGGGCTCCAACTGGGGCTTCGCCATTGCCAAGGAAAGCAGAGAAACCAACTGCTTGGTTTCACACATGATGCTGGTGAGGCTGCCGCCAAGGGCAGCATTTGTGTACGCGTGTGACCACTGCGACCAGTGCCCAGGAACTTGATCGTCACTCACGCCCACATCCTTTCCGTACTGTTCCCAGTCTGGTTAGGACGCTGCTCAGAAGATGCATATTTCTCTCAGGAGAGAGAAGTCTGAATCAAATTGGGTCCTTTGCTATCTAGCCTGCACATTTGCACCAATATTTATCCCATCTGTTCTGAGAGTCTGCTCCCCTTTACTTACCAAAACTGTCAGTGGCTCCCCATTATTTGCAAAGTCTTTGGCCTGGCATGTAGAGGCTTGTGGGGTCTGCCCCAGCCTACCTTCCCAGCCATCTCTCCCTTGGGTTCCTTTCTGGTACCTTCTGCTCTAGCCAGCTTGGACTGCTCATCATATTCTAATGACTCAGAATGCTTGCATCCATTGTAATCAGAAACCCAAATGAACTCCTACAGGAAGGACATGTATTCTCTCATGTGACGAGGATTCCAGAGATTAGGTGGACTACAGGGGTGACTTAGCAGCTCCGTGATGTCTCTAAGACCCCACCTCTCTGCTCTGCCCTTCTTAGTGTTGGATTCAACCTCAGACCAGAAACAATTGCCCACAGCACTTCCAAGCATCACGTCCAAATGTGGCAGTGTCTTGAACATAAAGGGACACTGTCATTCTTATGGTTTTCTCTTGAGATGAGTAAAACATTTCCGAGAAGCCCGCCTAAAAAACTCTTCCTCACATCTCATTGGCCAGAATCAGGACATGTGCTACTCCCAAACTGAGCACTGACATGGTGAGTGGCATTACCATTAAGCCAGTCAGGGCCATGCTTAGAGCAGGGAGACGAGCCAGTCTTCCCTGATGCGTGTGGCTACATGAGGAAGGGGCAGATACCTAAGGAAAGCTGGGGTTCAGGGAGGAAGAAGGGGAATGCTGGGGGGCTGCTGCATCAAAGCCACGCCTTCCTTCCTGCTTGTGTACTTGCTCACACTGCCTCCCCTGCCAGGAATGCCCTTCTTTATAATTCTTCTTGTTCAAATTTTAGCTTTTTGTCTATTTCCCATAGCCTGACCCCACCTCTGTGAAACTGACTCTGTTCTCCACAGCCAGTTATAATGTCTTTTCCTTTGGAATTAACACTGCAGTATGTTATGTTTTTTTCCTAAATACCTTGAATGTAGTCTGCTGTATACTCTAGTTATTTGAGAGTGAATGGGGATTATAAGATGAGTTGAGGCATTTGTTAGAATGACTAGTACTCATGGTCCGTGTGGCCAACACATAGCCTCCACCCTCCTTTTCTATGTGGATGACAGGTTGAATTGATTGTAGCACTCTTTCCAACTAGGCCTGCGCTCAGCCTCAGAATCATTTTCAGTGCTTCAGGAAGCCATTACTAAATGATTAGGACTAATGCTGAAAATAAAACCTGTTTGCCATTTTTGGCATAGTGTGTACAAAGTACAGGTGTTGGGGCTCAGAGACCGTTACCCCAAAATATGGTGCTTTGACATGCTGGAATAGAAAAGCCACCTCAAGGTCTTTCTGACCTCCCCCCCAACACACTCCCTGTCTCTAAGTCCTCTGCCACTCTCCAAAGCACAGGATGAAGCTATTCCCTTATCTGCCTATGCCTGGACCCATCAAAGAAGACAACAATTACCTCTGGCCTTTTCCCTGAGTTTTCCTTAGCTTAACTCATATCACAGGAAGAAACACTGGAGTCTGTTAACCCACCTGGACTGACTTTTGTCACACACAATTGTCTAGTTCTATTTCGGTCCCATTCAGTATTTTGAAGAGAATCATTTACCAGCCGTTGTCTGCTCTGCGGCCCTAACTGAGTTTGTCCCAGGCCATTGTATGTTCCCCGAGCCCACTGAACAACCCCTAAGAATCATTCACACCTACACTCCCTTCTCCACTTTCCCTGTGAAGATCAGTATATGAACACCTGTATCCCACGGGTGATTGGGCAATCATTCTGTGATTCCCCCATGCTATGCATATTAAAATAAAATTTGTTGTGTCTTTTCTTCATATTAATCTGAATTTATCAATGATTTTTTTGTGAACCTTCAGGGGTGAAGAGGAAGTTTTCCCTTGGCCCCTACACAGGACAGGCTTTAGGGGCAAGGATAAGAGTCAGGGTGGAATAGATACAGAGATGAGCAATACGTGGGTCTCTGGATCCAGGAATCTGTAGACTGGAGGAGAAACATATCCATACACAAATCCTTCAAAAGCAAGGCATAAGGTGACGAGTGCCATGGAGAGGTGCTCACAGCGAGCCATGTGAATGTGGGGCGTCAGGGAAGACTCCTTGGGGTTCAGAGAGTGTGTGTGTGTGTGTGTGTGTGTGTGTGTGTGTATTCACTCCTTTTCAGGTCTCAATTGTGTAAATGTAACATAGTTTGTTTAATAAATTATCAGACAAAAGAATATAACATTCTACTGCATGAATAGCCTTCTGCATATTTTCTTGTATTTTTGCCAGTGTGTCTTTGGGATAGATTTGTAGAAGTGGGATAGCTGGGTCAAAGGGTAAATGCATATGACTTTTATGTATTTTGTCAAATTTCCTTCTAGAGAGATTATGTCATTTTATATTCCCACCAGCAATGTATGACAGTGCCTGTTTCCCTAATCTTGCCAGTAGTCAATCTTTTGAAATGGTATCTCAGTGTCCTGTTCATGTGTGTTTCCCTTATTATAAGTTATTGTGAGCATCTTTTCATAAGATTACGAGGCTTTTGCATTTCTGTTTTCCATGCCAGTCTGTACATATACATCTCTAACTCATTTTTCTATAATTTGTTGATCTTTTTATTCCCTATTTTTAGAAGTTCCTTATATATTGGGAATATTACCCTGTTGTATAAATCAGTGTTTTTTTCAGCTTGTCACTTGTCTTTTACTAACTTTTGGTGTGTTTTTGCCATGCAAAAATTTATTTAAAAAATTTTTAGTAGGCAAATCTATCAATCGTTTTCTTGTGGCTTCTGTTTTAAACCATATTTTAAAACTTTTCCCCATTCCCATTTTATGGAAGAACTGACTCATGCTTCTAATACCCAAATGGTTTCTTTTCTTTTGTTTTCCTTCTTTTTTTCTTTTTCTTTCTAACATTTAAATCTCTGATTCAATTAAATTTATCCTAGTGTATGATATAAGGAATGGATCGAATTTTATCTTTTTCTATCCAACTATCCAGTTATCTCAAATCATCTTTTCCCTACTGATTTGTTACAGCAAACATTAAATTCCTTATGAAATTGGGTCTATTTCTGGAGTTTTCATTCTGTTCTATTGCTTTAGTTATATACCAATACCACACATTTAATTACAGAACCTTTAAAATTTGTCCTAAAACCTGTGAAGGCTAGCACCACTCCCTGATTGTGCTTTTTTTCCAGGGATTTCCTAATTACTTTTGCCTGGTTGCTTTTGAAATGAACTTCATAATCAACTTGTTTAGCTCCAGGGGGAAAAAAACAAACAAATATTAGGATCACAATAAATTTGTAGTTTAAATTAGGGAGAACTGACATCTTTCTGAATTTCAGTCTTTCTAACCAAGAACTTCTTTTCTTTTATAAAACCTTCTGTGTGTCTTTGGGGAGTGTTTTCATTTTTCTCATAAAGTTTTTGGCATTTCTGGTTAGGCTTATATTAGGTATTGTGTCAGCAGGTCTTATCTGCCATTTTATTTTCTAACTGGTTTATGTTTGTAAACATGAGGGTTATAACTTTTTAATAAAATGCGTTGCTTTGATATAATTTCAGACTTCTGGAAGAGTTGAAAGAAAAATGCAAGGAACTTCCATGTATGTGCTTTACCCAGCTGCTCTCACTTTTTGCATTTTGATTCCTTTGTTTTATCATTCTCTCTCTCTCTCTCTCTCTCCATATATATTTAACTAAAAAAATGATTAACATCGAGGTCAAAGGAAATAGTATTTAGTAAACAAAGAATTGCAATTCAGGTGCACTGAATCAGGGCAGCCCTGAACAGTGTTTTGTAAGGCAAGCAAAGAAAGGTTTTTATATGAGATGTCCACAAAAAACTGCTCTCAGAGGCAGTTCATTGGCTGTGCAGAAATCCTAAATTGCAAACTTATTCTCACTGGTCAGTCAATTAAGGTACTTCCAGCTGAGAGATGTTGAAGGCTGGCAGACACTGACTTCAGTTGTTATCCAAGTCTATTGAAACCATCCTATGGTTTCATGTTTAGCAGGTGCGAGTACAATCTCCTTGCAATCTCCAGACTCTGCTTTAAAGCCTTGGCCTTAATTACTTCATTTTCATATACATAAATATACATGTATATGTATTTATGAGGCTACTTCAAAAACTTTATGGTAAGATTCATATTATCTTTTTTTTTTTTTTTTTTTTTGTCTTTTTTCTTGACCAGCAACGGGATCGCAACCCTCGGTGTTGCTCCCACACCTTGCTCAGCCAGTGAGCGGCCGGTCTGTATGTGGGATCCGAACCCTCGGCGGGAACGCCACTGCGCTTCCCAAGCGGTGCACTGTAGCAGTGCGCCACCGGGCCGGCCCTTCATATTATCTTTTAATTGTATTTTTCCGTGAATTTTTTGAAGTACCCTCGTGTGTGTGTGTGTGTGTGTGTGTGCGCGCGCGCGTGCTTATTTTTCCCCCAAATCATTTGAGAGCAAACTGGACATATTGTGCTCTTTTAACCTTAAATACTTCAGTGTGTATTTCCTAAGAACAAGAACGTTTTCTTTTACAACCACAATATGGTTATCAAGTTCAGAAAATTTAGCATTGCAATACTATTATTTCATCTCCAGTGGATATTTAACTTTAATCAATAGAACCAATTATGTCCTTTATCTTTTTTGCACCCTTCCCTTCCCCCCCCCCCCAAAATAGGACCTTTTCCAGAATCATACAATGCGTTCAGTTGTCAAGTCTCTTTAGTTTCTTTATTCTGGAACAGTTCCTTGGCCTTTCTTTGCCTTTCTTGACTTTGACATTTTTGTAGAGTACAGGTCAGTTATTTTGTAAAATGTGCCTCAATTTGTATTGATATGTAATTTATTAATGATCAGATATAGGGAAAGCTATTGATTTTCATGTTAATTTTTTTTAAAAAAATGACTGTGGTTTATTTGGTAGACATTTGCTTTTTAAAAATGGTGTCAAAAAAACCCCATAAAATTAACAAAGGTTTCCTTGATTGTAGCAAGATTGACACTCCACAGTAGAGTTTAGATTTTTATACAATGCTACTGTACCACATTCTCCTATTGTTTGTGGTAGGTTTTTTTCTAAATTCTCTTGGGTTTTCAAGATACAGAATGAGACCATCTGCATCTAGAGGTAGTTCTTCCTTTTCCCTTCCCATTCTCATGCCTCTCTTTGTTATCAGAGACCTAGAGAGGTGTTTGGACCATGGCCTCTAGATAATGCTTAAATCTTTTCTGGCTGACTCTGGCTGGCTGCAGCTTTATTCCTTGGCAACGAATGAGAAATTTGCTTTTCCTAAAGGATATATGTGGGTAGGCAGTGGTGGTGCCTGGCAAGATTGTGAACACTGTGCTTGTCTAAATTCCCAAATATAACAGGGTTTAATTGGAGGAGAGTAGGATTATTTGCTACAAAGTACAGAGATGCACTCATTGATTACCAAAACTCTTCGTGAGGACACACTATGTGTCAGAACTAGGCTAGGCAATAGGGCTATAAAGAAGAGAGATTAACAGTTGGGGAAAAATCCATTTGGACTCCATTTCATAGCAGAGATAAATTATTTCAAGTGTAATAAATCATCAAATATAAAAGAATCAAGCCAAACATATAAATAAAAAACATAAAACTTCTGAAATTTCGAGGAAAGCAGGAAAGCTTACAGATGACTGAAGAAATCACAAAGAACAAAGACTGGCAGATTTGACTACATAAAAATTAAAACAGTCTTGCATAACCAATATTAAAAGGCAAACTACCAGATAGGGTAAAAAAAATGAGTTAATATTTACTTGGAAAACACATACGAATTGAAACAAACAAACAAAAATACTAAGAATGACCTCAGTACTTAAACGAACAAAGAAGTGCAAATTAGAACCATAATGAGGTATGGTTTTTTGCTTGTTTACACAAATTGTATGTGTGTAATGTGTGTTATGGTAAAGAGAAATGTTATTATTTCAGAGATGGAGGCTGAAATCTTCTAAGTGGGAAAGTCATCTTTTAAATGTGTGAAAAAAATATTATTTTGGGTAGGTGGTGAAGCCCCCAGGGCATGCCCTCGATGGGCCTGGGTGAGAGAAAGAGAGAGATGAATTGCTGTGTAGGGCGAAGTGGGAAGGACTTTGAGTTGGATGGGAGGTGGGGGGGTCCCGAAAAGAGTGGGAGCAGAGGGACTGAAGGGTGAGAGGCACAGGGAGAGGAAAGGGAAGCAATTTGGCTGCTGTGGGGGTGGTTTATGAAATTTGGGAACAGAGATGTGGCATCTATTATTGAATTTTAAGTTATCCACTGTGCTAGGCAGAACCCTCAGTAAACATCTCCTCCACATAACTACTTCATGGGGGTGGGGATTCAGTGCTTTGAGGAAATCAAGGGAAAGGGACTATTTTTCCATTTTGGTTGAGACAGAATTAAAAGAGGAAACAGCCCCAAGAAATGGTAGGCCACTGAGATTCAATGGCAAAAATGGCTGCTCCAAAGAAAAAGAGATGACAGATAAGATCATTTTTAAACTAAAAAAAAATGTGTGGCTATACTGCAAACCAAAAAGAAAAGTTCTAAGGAGCAGGAATGAGAGGGAACCTAGAGTGGTCAGGAATAGTTGGAGCCGTTTGGCCCCTGGGAGCTGGTACAGGAGTTGGGATGTCAAAGCCTATGAGAGGCAGGGGTTAAACTTGCCATAGGCTTGGGGGGATGTGCCCACATGTTCAAACCAGTGGTTCTCAAAGTGTTGTCCCCAAACCAGTGACATCTACATCACCCGGGAATTCGTTACAAATGCAAATTCTTGGGTCCTATCCCAGACCTACTGAATCAAAAACTCTGGGGATGGGGCTCAACGATCTGTGTTTTAATAGAGTGATTCCATTGCATGCTACAGTTTGAGAACTGCTGGTTTAAACTATTGCTCAGAGAGGACACTCCAATAGTTACTGTTCATTCATTCATCAATTTACTCAGCAAGTATTTATTGACAGCCTGTTGTGTTTCAGACACCGTTCTAGGCTCTAGGAATGCATTACAGAATAAGACCAATAAAGTCCTAGTTCTGGTGCTGTCCCATAAAGATTTTAGTCTTTTCTTTCAGTAGTCCTCATGTGTTCCATATTTTTTTAATTATTAAATATCCATCCAGTTGACCAAGGCCAAAACCCTGAGCATTATTCTTTTCTTCTCACACTCCACTTCAGCAAATCTTGTTGACTCTGTCTTCAAGATATATCCAGAATTTGGTTTCTTCTTACTGCCTCTGCTGCCCTCACCTTGGCCCAAGCCACTAATATTTATAATCATTGAGGTGAGAGATGATGGAGGTTTCAAGCCAGGGTAGGAGGGAAAGGTAGGGCTGTGATAGGGCCCTGCCTCAACAAGCCAGCAGAGTGATCTACTTAAAATTCACGTCACATCATGATACTCCTCTCCTAAATATTTGCACGATTTCATATTTCCCTCAGAGGAGAAGCCAAAGTCCTTCGAGTAGTAGACAAGGGTCTCCGAAGCTATGAATGATGTTCCTCCGGCCCCACTGCAATGTCTAGTCAGCAGTCGCGCTGTTTCTCTAACACAACAGGGAGGCCGAGTCCTCTGTTTTGAACCCTCTTCTCTCCGATATTCACATGGCTGGTTCACTCACCTTCTTCAGATCGTGACTCAGAGGTCACCTTCTCGATGGTGCGAGCCATCTTATCTAAATGTAAAGCCCCCATGCTCCCTGCCTGTAGTTCTGATCCCCTTCGCCCTGCTCATTGTCATTGTCATTCCACGGGGCACTGAGCTTCGAAGGTACGATTCAACTCACTTATGCTTTCCCTGGCTCTCCGCCTTGGGACGAAAACTCCCCAAGGACA
>NW_007730117.1:191951-193184 GCF_000696425.1 Galeopterus variegatus | reverse complement strand
AATTGAGACTGAAGATTAACTGGTATATATATGAATCTTAACCGTGTGTGTGTGTGTGTGTGTGTGTGTGTGTGTGTCTGTGTGTCTGTGTATGTACCTCCATTATGAATCTTTAGAAATGCCCAAGTACGTGGTTTTACATGTCTCCTGAGAAGCACTGTGGTCTAGCAGATATATCTGAGCTATTCGGGTCACAGCTTTCTCCATCTCACTGGATGTTGGAGCTATTTCCCACCTCTGGAACAGATTTTCCTCATCTCTAAAGTGTGAACTTGGGCAAGCTGATCCAAAGCCAGCTGTTTCTTGCTGCTCCACTATAGTCATAAAACCCGATTTTTGCTACTTCATCAATTGTGTAATAGATTAGGCTAATAATTTTCTTTGTGTTGAACCAATTTTGTACTTTTGATGGGAGCACTTCTTACCACAGTCTATGACACATACACAGCATTCCATGGATGTGTGTTGAAGGAGGGAGGGAAAAGAAATGACAAAAAGAAAGATGATGAGATTTTTGCATAAAAATAAGATGGGTTGAAATCTAAATTCTCCCAGTTATAAGCTGTGGGATTTAAAAAGGGGGTGTCATCTTTTGAAAAGGGAGATACTTATCTAAAATATTTATTGTGACAATTAAATGAGATTGTCAATGTGAAAGAGCTTTATAAACTGTAAGATGCTGTGAAAATATTATTATTATTATTATTATTATTATTATTATTATTATTGTAACAAAAATGTAAAGGCTTACTAAATTCAGTATATGCTATCAGTATTACTAATTGAAAAGAGAGCATTACGTTTTTTTCTGCTATTCTTAGCCTATCATGTTTAATTTGAGTATGTCTAGCATCCCCCAATATCCACGGCTAAATCTAGTTTACCAATATTATCAGTGTGCTTACCGAGACGTCACATTTCGTGAAATCTCCTGCAACCATATCATAAGAAACAAGGGTGTTTACATTTGGGCAATTGTTTTACCTGACATACTGAAACACTTAATACTAGTTAACCATTGACTGACAGTTTGACATGGTTATTAGCATTTCTTGGTACTTAGGTGAGGAATTGACAGTCACATTAATTGTAATTCACTGCCTTTTTCTTTTCCATACAAGTTGGCAGATATGTTTTCATCAAAGGTGGTAATGGTGATTCTCAGGTAAGTGGTGACTCTTAGGGTAAAATATTAAGCACAGCCAGTGGAAATATCTTTAAAAGATAAGTGAC
>NW_007730117.1:190896-191672 GCF_000696425.1 Galeopterus variegatus | reverse complement strand
CAACTCCACCACTAGCTGTGAGAATCTGAGCCAGTCTCTTAACACATTTACCTCGTTTTCATCACTTCTAAAAGAAGAGATTTAGAAAATATCTCAGGGGCCTTCCTTGCTCTGAAAGTCTATGATTCTAGGAAATAGAATAAAATCCCAACACTAAGAAAACTCTTAAAACCACCCAAATAAAAGTTAATAAAATTTAAAAGGCAAAATGGTAATATCACTCTAAGGCAGATTAAAGCTAAAAAGGAGTCTTAATATATTTAAAATGTAATTAGTTGATAAAAGGCACTTCGTGCAGAAACTAAGACCCAGCTGCAACCTGAGAGCTATTAAAACAATGAAAAACTTCTCTGAGAATAGAACAGTTGATTTTCAATACCATAAAGGGCTGAAAAGGAAAAAACCTAATTAAATTCTTAGTTGTCTAAAGCCAGGAAAAACAAATTCAGCATCACGGTCAACCATATTTTGAATAGTACATGGACATTAGAATCAATCTAGTGCAAGCCATGAACTACAGGTCATAGAGGCTTCCAGAGCTACCCCTGCCCTTGGTATCCCATGTGGTGTCATGAAACACTCAGGGCAGTGGGGCTATGTGCATCTGGGAAGCTGGGCGCTGCTTGGTGAAAGTCCTTAGGCTGAGTGCCTCTGACGGAAATCCCCCAGTTTAGAGCTTACACCACCTCCGGCTGGCAGAGAGAAGGGGCAGGAGACACAGCTGACCCCAGCACAGTTTATCCTCTCTGAGTTGATCAGAATCGGACATGCTGACA
>NW_007730117.1:187838-190150 GCF_000696425.1 Galeopterus variegatus | reverse complement strand
GCTGAGAAGAGCTTAGAACATGTGAGAGAACACTTGATTTAAGCCCTCTGACAGCCTGGAGCGATGCTGAGAATGCCTTACACAGCTTGTTAGCATGGAATTCACAGGCCTTCCATCTTGCAGCTAGGTTTACAAAGTGGTGACCTAGGAATAGGAAGTATGAAAACAAAGCGAGGCAAGCTGACAAAGCAACTTGAATCAAAGCCCTGATTTATCTTGAGGAACTGTTCTTGCTTCCGTTCCAATAGAACCTCCTGCCTCCAAGTGTATGTACAACCTTTTGTTTGGGTGTAGATGGACTATGTATTGGGTAGGAACATGAACCTCAAGGACACACCGATCATTCATTTGTTCAACAAATGTTTATTGAGCATCTTCTATGAGCCAGGCACTGACCTAGGCACCGGTAAACTTTAAGATACAGGTTTCTGCAACACGCATTTTTATTAAACACCTCATTAAACCATACTTGTTCTAACATGAATATCCGTAACAGACACAAACACACAATACTTCAAAATCAATTCACAATGTGTTTGTCCTTTGCTACTAACACATCCAGACTAGAGAAATTTCCCTTGAAAACTGCAGTTTAAAATTTGAATTTATTATTTATTGTCCAAACCACATTGTAATAACATTAGGAGAAATCAAGATGTTATTATGGAACTCACTAACCACATGGGAAGGAAGATTGACACAGTAAATGGGAGAACGTGGTATGGATGTTAACTTAGAGTGTTCAGAAAAAAGCATCCTTTCACAAGTGGTGTTTAAACTAAGCCTTAACTGTAAGTGAATTGGCCGAGCAGAGGGAGCGGAGGAGAGAGCATCCCATGGAGGGGGAACAGAAAGTGAAGAGCACAGATTCCAGAAGGACAGCAAGTGAACAATGTCACATGAAGCAGAAGGGTGAAGGAGAAAAAAGTGCCAGAAGGGACTGGAGATATAAGTGGGGAGCAGATCATGGGGGCAGCAGAATGAAGACTAATGTCATCAGATTTTTATTTTAATAAGATGACATTGGACTTCTGGTAAAAAGCCTGTTTACTATTTTATCAGTCAGGGTTCTCCAGAGAGACGGAATAGATAGGATGTGTATATAAATGTATGAGAGTGGATTTATTAGGAGAATTGACACACAATTATGAAGGCTGAGGAGGCCCATGATAGGCCATCTGCAAACTGGTTGCTGGTAGCTTGGCTCAGTCCAAGTACAGAAACTTCAGAACCTGGGAAGCAGATGGCGGGATTCTCAGTCCAAGGCCAAAGGCCTGAGAGCCAGGGATGCCATTGGTGTAAGTCCTGAAACCCAAATGCTGAAGAGTCTTTTGATGTTCATGGACAGGAGAGAAGAGTATATACCAGCTCCAGGGGAATAGAATGAGAAATTCACCTTTTCCTCTGTTTTTGTTCTCTCTGGGCCCCCAGTGGATTGGATGGTGTCTGCCCATATCGAGGCTGGATATTTCTCAGCCAGTCCACTCTGGCTTACATGCTAATCTCTTCTGAAAACACCCTTACAGACACACCCCAAAATAATGCTTTACCAGGTTTCTATGTATTTCTTAATCTAGTCAAGTTGACACCTAAAATTAACCATTGCAACTATAGTCCTCAGTGGGCAACCTATTGTATCTACAACAAATAATAATAGTAATACAACTTCCAACACCTAGTCTACAGAGAATATTTGCCAAATCAGTGACTTTGGGATTGATTTGAAGGAGAATACTGAGAGGTGACACATAAGCCTCCAGATTGGAGGCATGGTCCAGGTTTCTTTAGAAGTAAATAAGATGGACCTCAATTGTGAGTTGCAGATTTACTGTAAGCTGGACATACCTACCTCCTATCTGGGTGATCTGCTCATCTGAAATGGGCAAAAAACAAAAATTAGAAAAAAGATTGTCTCTGAATATATTCATAGGCAATGAACCTGGACTGAAGCTACCATCTGCTCTAGATCACTCCTCTGCCCCAACCATGCACACTGCTTTTGAGCAAGTGACACTCAAGTAGAATGACTCCATTCTCAGATAGAGGTAAATTTAAAAGACTTGGGACCTATGCATAGAAACTATGATAGGAAAAGAATGAGAAAAGTTAAAAAGTGAAAACCGGGGCCGGCCCACAAGTGACACTCAAGTAGAATGACTCCATTCTCAGATAGAGGTAAATTTAAAAGACTTGGGATCTATGCATAGAAACTATGATAGGAAAAGAATGAGAAAAGTTAAAAAGTGAAAACCGGGGCCGGCCCAGTGGTGCACTGCTACAGTGCGCCGCTTGGGAGCGTGGCGGCGCTCCCG
>NW_007730117.1:184070-186995 GCF_000696425.1 Galeopterus variegatus | reverse complement strand
GGAACCGGTCTGTACGTGGGATCCGAACCCTCGGGCGGGAGCGCCGCCGCGCTTCCCAAGCGGGGCACTATCCAGTGCGCCACCAGGCCGGCCCCAGAAAACTTTCTTGTAATAAAGCAAGAGCTGAATCTGCAGGTCAACAGAGCATTCAATTCAGAAACGGGGAATAAAAGACTCTATGAAAAGTGTTCCATGTAAAAACAATAGAGCTTGCTTCTGATTTCTCCATTGAGACATTTAATGTCAAGACAATGGAACACTGTATGCAAAGTTCTTAGAGGAAGTTTTACCCAAGCATTCTATTTATATCCATCAAATTACTACTTATATATGAAGATAAGAGGCAGATGTTCTTAAACAAAAAAAGAAAAGAAAGGAAAAAAGAGAAAGAAAGAAGAAAAGGAAAGGATTCAGGGAATACAGAAGCCATAAGCACTTCTTAGGGAAAAAAAAAAATCTGCTTATTGACAAAATCCAGTTGTTAGTCTTGGGACAATGACCACAGTCGATAGCACTGATTTTTTCTCCATGTGCTCCTGTGTTTATTTATTTAGTAGTAGGAATAGTAGTAGTAGTAATAATAGTAGCTACCATTTGTTTGATGCTTCGTAAGTGCTAGCTGCTCTCCAGTCATCTCAGTCAATCCTTAGTGCACCCCAGGGAGTAGTATTCTTATCAGCCCGTTTTGTAGCTGGAGAAGTCACAGCGTTTTAAAGTTAGCAAGTGACAGACCCACACGTTGACCTCCTCATTTTCTGGCCTCTATTTTTGTCTCTTTTATCACTTTAATCCCTGTCTTTTTCCTCTGCACCCTGAGAGATTGCCTCGAATTTGTGCTCCACATTACAGATGTGATTTTCTGCAAAGTCAGTTCTGCCATTTACTGCTTTTGACAATTATCAAATTATTCTGAGGCAATATCTTTACATATATTCTTTCATTAATTACCTCATTGCATATTGAGATATTGTCTTACCATCTCATCTTTCAGCTCTTGTTTCTTAGAGTCTTTGCTCTTTTTTCCTCAAGGGTATAAAGCAGATGCTCTCTAAAATGTGCTTCTAAGTCCTGAATGAAATATATGTTTTAAAAACAGTCTTCCTCTACCTTCCTCTAGCTTCCTCTACCTTCCTCAATATTTTAAAACATATATTTTAAAAACAGCCTTCCTCTACCTTCATCTATCTTCTATGTGTAGAAGGTTTTTTATAGCCCCTCTGTGATATATATATGAGGGTACTTCAAAAAGTTCATGGAAAGATTCATATTATCTTTTAATTCTATTTTTCCACAAACTTCTTGAAGTACCTACGTGTATGTGCACCTGTGTGTGTGTGTGTGTGTGTGTGTGTGTCTTTACTTAATCTGAGTGTTTGGTCTTGTATCTGCCCAAAATTAAGGTAAGTGCATTCTTNTACTTCAAAAAGTTCATGGAAAGATTCATATTATCTTTTAATTCTATTTTTCCACAAACTTCTTGAAGTACCTACGTGTATGTGCACCTGTGTGTGTGTGTGTGTGTGTGTGTGTGTCTTTACTTAATCTGAGTGTTTGGTCTTGTATCTGCCCAAAATTAAGGTAAGTGCATTCTTTTTAGGTCTTACTTGGATGAATTTAGAAACCGTAAGTCTTCAGCTGGAGGGCTGGTTGACTATTTAGCCCCTGGTCCAGGGGTGCAGCAGCCTATCAGTAGGAGAGATCTTGTACCAGGTGAACTTTATGTTAAAACTTTTTGCACCCACGTCTGTCTGGCTTAGCCTCTGTTGCACGTAGGTAGAGTGTCTGTGTATGACAGCCTCCCTGTAATTCTGTCTTCCACATCAGGGAAATTCAGCCATATCAGAAATGAGCAGAGCAACTTTAGAGAGCTCCTGCTTAGAGAGAAACCCTGCTCTCTTGGGCTTTCTGCTGCATGTGGCTGGTTTCCCTTGGGCTGCCAGCACAGCTGATTCCCAAACACTTTTCTACGGTAGCAAGTGCGTTTTCAAATGAAGGGGTCCTTGCTCTTTTGTGGCGCAATGTGCACCCCTCACAAATTGGGGGGTGGTTTTGGCCTTGGAGACTTCCTTCAATCAGGTACCCAGTTGTTCCATTTGAAGATCAGAAATTCCCCCCAAATACATAATGTGTGGTTGAAACTCTTCCCTAGTATTCACAAGTGATGCTATTTGCCCCTATTTTTAAAAAATTTCATTCGATAATTTCAGTCGGATTTCTTAGGGGAGCCTAATGTTTCTATCTATTGCCATATCCTTCCCTCCAGCCGCTCCTCTCATTCTTTAGCCTTTGACATCTGCTCGTGTCCCTCAGTTGTGGCAACTCCATCAGATGTTCCTCTCTGGCTTACTGGATTCAAGTCCACACATGACTCAACTCAACCCAGGCTCCTAATGCTAATGTGGTGTGCTGGGGAAGAGAGCCCTTACCAACCGCAAGTCAGTGGCACTCTCTAACTCTAACTGGAGACTAAGCCAGACAGATGTGGGTGCAGAAAGTTTTGTCTTTTTTNCAGTGAGCGGGAACCGGTCTGTATGTGGGATCCGAACCCTCGGGCAGGAGTGCCGCCGCGCCTCCCAAGCGGCGCACTATCCAGTGCGCCACCGGGCCGGCCCCAAAAGTTTTGTTAACATAAAGGTCACCTGGTACAAGATCTCTCCTACTGATAGACTGCTGCACCCCTGGTCTAGGTGTTTGAGAGTGCCACTAACCTGCGGTTGGCGAGGGCTAGCTTCCATTCAGGGTTGGAAAGTTTGGACAGATCTTGATTATTTATTGGGATCTTAATTTTTCTTATATGTTGAATAAGATCTTTATTGGACATAGATCTTAATCCTTTGTTATTTTTGCTTCAATTATTTCTCCCTTATCTGTTCTCCCCCCCCCCCCCCCCTTTTTTTTTTAAAAAAAAAAAAAAAAAAAAAAAAA
>NW_007730117.1:180549-183307 GCF_000696425.1 Galeopterus variegatus | reverse complement strand
TGCTGCACCCCTGGTCTAGGTGTTTGAGAGTGCCACTAACCTGCGGTTGGCGAGGGCTAGCTTCCATTCAGGGTTGGAAAGTTTGGACAGATCTTGATTATTTATTGGGATCTTAATTTTTCTTATATGTTGAATAAGATCTTTATTGGACATAGATCTTTATCCTTTGTTTTTTTTGCTTCAATTTTTTCCCCCTTTTCTGTTCCCCCCCCCCCCCCCCGCTTTGTTTTAATCAAAGCATTCAATTTAGTTTTAAGATGCTTTTTGACCTAAAAGGGACCAGGATCGGGTGGGAATAAAAGTTAATGTGGAAGCTGAAAGCCCATGCCTATATTTCCTTGGCAGAATTGAAAGTGACTAAAAGACTCTGTCAGTGTGATTCAACCCAACTATTTTGTAAGGCTGGGGGAAGGGGTAATGATAGGGGAGGACACCCAGAAATAGCAGCCTCGCCAGTCATGGGTGCAATTTGTCAAGGCCACAGTCAATGAACAAACCTATTCTACTTACGTCCACTTCTGCTAGGGTCAAGACATGCCCATAGATAAGGAGAGAATTTTCTCAGGACAAGGTCAGAGTGGAACAACCTCTACCAAAGGAAAAGCTGGAAAAAACAGGCTAATGTTTTATGTAAAAGGCAAAACTTGAAGTTATTGGGTCCTATAGAGAGAGCAGCTTCTCTGTTAGGATTGCTCCAGAGTTACACTTGGATTCCAAGGAAATGTAACTCACGCACTCTGGTGGCCTTGGGGTTCTGGACCAATGATCGAGGCAGGAATATAATGAGTGATTGAGTACTCTATAGCTCCCTGCTTCTCTCCCAGGGCTTTGGCTGGGCTCCTAAGAGGGAGATCTGAATATATAGCAGATCAAAGTGTCTTCTGTGTGCCAAAGGGATGCTCTGTTCAGCTATCTGAGAGAAGCAGCTATTTGGAGTGTAAGAAGGAGAGTGACGAGGGGCAGATGATCTGATCTGGGGCAGCTGATGTGACATCAGCTCTGGCAGGGGAGGTGCTGACAGCAATGGTTGTGACATGGAATTGTGCTGACAGAAGTTGAATCAGCAGACACCAGAGAAGCAGGCAGGAGCTTGAAGAAGTTGTCCCATATACAACACTCCTCTCTTTGCAAACTTCCAACAAGCACAACATCTAGCTAGTACTAGAGCAAGAATCCATTAATGCTGCCCATTGCCAATGGAGGAAATCAGCAGCTGCTTATCTTGCTTTGCTACTTGCAAACAGCTTTTCAGAACCCAGCCATTCATACTGCAGGCTTTTTAGTACAGATAGTCATTCAAGTGGCAACCAGCATATTTCCTCAAGTGTAAGATACTATTGATTATAAGAGACGGAACTATTTCACCTACACTAGGAAAGAAAAATGCTGCCAAATAAGCTATGACATACTAATGACTGAAAGATGCATCCTGATTTCAGAGATGTAAAAAATATGAAAAAATGTGCATCTTTCAATTGGTGATATATAGTGTAAGCACTGTGCAGACAAGATAGACATCAAGCCTGGTCTCAACAAATACATAGTCCAATAGAAAGATAGATGCTGAAAAAGCAATTCCAAGTGCGATGTGGGGCCTGAAGGAGCATGGCAGTCTTTTCCAAGAAAGTGACATTCAAGATGAGACCTGATGGGGGAGCAGGAGTTAGCTAGGTGAGGGCACAGGTAGAACTCTCTAGGCAGAGAGATTAGCATGTGCAAAGGGTCTGAGATGGGAAAGGGCCAGTGTGAGCAAGGGTGAGAGTGACTGGAAAGACAGTCAGGCAAGACCAATCGGTGTGGGGTCTCTAGCTCACATTAAGGAATTGGGTTTATCTAAGAGCAGTGGGAAGTCACAGAGAGGGTTTAAGCAAGGGTAAAACAAGATCAGATGGAGTGCTTAAAAAATTACTTTACTCACAGTGTTGACATGAGAGGAGCAGAAGGTGCAGGGAAATGAGCTAGGAGACTTTTAAGGCAATTCAGAGAAGAGAGGATAATGGTTTACAATAGGGTACTAGCAGCGGAGGTGGAAAGAAATGAGGACTCAAGCGCATTTTAATAGGACCAACCAATTCTGTGGGGTTTTTTGTTTGATTTGGATGAGGGGGGAAGGAATTCAATGGGTATCCAAAGAAACAAAAGTATAGACTAACAACAATTCTACCTCCAGGCGACAGTCAGCTTCTGATTTTCCAGTGTTAATTGTGACTTGCTTGGAAAACGAAGGTTTCATCCATTTGAATTTTTCTTAAACCAAGATACACTGCTATATTTGGACAAAAATGATCCCAGTGTTTCAACAACAAATCTCCCCCTCAGATTTATTTAATTACTTCTCTAGATATAATTGCCATGACTTTAGATAACTTCATGCTTATAAACGTAAATTCTAAAGCTTTATATATTGAATGATATTAAAAAATTTTTAGAAGCTCCTAACAAGAAGCAGTCACTTCAGGAAGTTTTTGGCCATGAAGTATTTCAAATTTGTATGAGAGCATTAATTGCATGTTTATAAAATAAGAGAAAATTGTGGTGTCCTAGAAAAATACTGCCCTAGAAATAAGAAGGCCTGACTGAGTCTCAGTTTTCTTCACTACCTGTGTGATGTTGGGCAAGACATTCAAATACATTTCATCTGTGAAAGGAAGAGGATCTCTCTACCTACCTCACAGTGGTATATGAACACTAAATGATATTCATAGCAAATATTAATTGACCTCCTATTATGTACTAGGGACTATGCCAACAGAAAGGT